>NW_026067905.1:240427-285886 GCF_014885135.2 Alexandromys fortis
AAGACAAAGAAAATTTTTAAATGATTTACAGTGTTAAAAATATATGCAAGTTAAAAGTTAAAAGTTCTTAAAAAAAAAGTAAGAAAAAGAGAAGTTGTGTGTGGTAGTACACGCCTTTAATCCCAGTGCCTGGAAGGCAGAGACAAACAGGTCTCTGTGAGTTCAAGGTGTGGTAGCAACCACCTTTAATCCCAATGCCTGTGAGGCAGAGACGGGCAGATCTCTGAGAGTTCAAGGAGAGCCTGGTCTACAGTTATTCCAGGTCAAAGAGATACAGAGAATATAAAAGTAAAAATAAATGAAATAGAGGTTAAAATAAAGCTGTACAAAGATGGAAAATACACAGAGAATCTTGATACTGTATACTATTATGCTCTCTTTGAATTGTTTGAATGCTGAGGAAGGACCAACAGCTGCCAAAAGATATTTGTTTATAAATGCTGCTGAACTAATCCATTGTAGAGATTTTGATGCCTTGACTTTGAAATTTGGATCTAAGGACATGATGCTTTCGAAAGGAGTTTCTTTTTTTGTTTTCACAGAGGATGAGACCCTGTTCATTTCTTCTATTCCGATA
This sequence comes from Alexandromys fortis, assembly GCF_014885135.2. Taxonomy (NCBI): domain Eukaryota; kingdom Metazoa; phylum Chordata; class Mammalia; order Rodentia; family Cricetidae; genus Alexandromys; species Alexandromys fortis. Next base: position 241,005 of record NW_026067905.1, read on the forward strand.
TGGTATGATGGACCACGCCCTCCTGAACGGTTGCTGTGAATACCTTCAAAAAATTGCTTCGCTCAACTTCCAACTGAGATGAAACTAGCACACAGGTTATACCATGAAAGACCTAATTAACGACGCCCCCATTCAGCAGGAAGCAGTTTGGAGAGAAAAAACTGCGCCCATGTTCCCAAATATTGTTTATAAATGTTCTTTTACATTTAAAGGGGGATATGATATAGATATGAATAATTTGCATTAGTATAGATTTTGCTTTATTGGTAGAGATTTAAGGTCAATTTTGAATGTATATAGGTTGTTAATGAATAATCATTAATAGTAGTTAAGCTTGTAGTTATGTTAGTTAAGATTTTCTAGATGTGCATAGATATATTTTAGATAGGCATTCTTCATATTTTTCAAAGATTATAGAATATGGCATTTTAAATGTTTTAATAACTTAGGACTTTTCATGACAATGAGACACTCTGCTCCTGGCAGCACCAATCTACTTCAAGAGGAAGATGGGCATCGAAGAGGATCCTTATGGAGTTTGATAGCCATTTGGGCAAGAAACTGCTCTTGCCTGGACTATTGCATAAACTGGACACAGAGAACCCGCAGAGAGAGGACTGCTGAACTTGCCTAAAGGTGAGATGATCTTTCGGGGTTCCTGATTCATGAAAGAGTCTGCAAGACATTCTTCAGGACAAGCAGATAGTGACTGCCTTTGAAATTTCCTGCTTTGTGGAAATGTCTGCTGGAAACTATGGGCCTGTAGGCCGAAGATGGATGCCCCAACGGTACGAGGAACTTTGGGTGACTGTCCAGGCAGCGAGATGTCTCTGTCATTTCTAGAGCTTTGGATTTCTTGTTTGCTTAGGTAATATTGCATCTTTCTGGACTCTTTGATGGAGTTAAGAATAGTTAGCTATAGTTATAGTTTTCCTTAGTTATGCTATAGATTATTATAATTGTTACTTGATAACTGTTTTGTTATATGTAATTTTGCTATGTGAAGTTAAAGCCTTCTTTTTTTTGTTTAAACAGAAAAAGGGGAAGTGATGTGGGAGTGTCATATCAATCTGTTGATTTCATTGGCTGAGCAATAAAGAAACTGCTGGCCCTGATAGGTTGAAAGATAGGTGGGCGGAATAAACAGAATAGAATTCTGGGCGGAAGAGGAAGTGAGGTCAGACTCTGCTCTGCTCCCAGAGAGACCCGAAAGCTCTGCTGGAGCAGAGACGCCATGCTCAGCTCTCCCAGGCAGCTGCAACCCACGATGGACTTAGGCTAGAATCCTCCCGGTAAGCGCACCTTGGGGTGCTTACACACACCATTAGAAATGGGCTAGTCCAGGTGTGAGAATTAGCCTGTAAGGGCTAGAGTCCATGGGCCAAGCAGTTCTTTAAATGAATACAGTTTGTGTGTTGTTATTTCGGGCGTGAGCTAGCCAAGCGGCCGGGGTGTTGGGGACGCAGCCCCGCCGCTTCATATTTCAACAATATGGCATGAATAGAGATGTATATTACAGTTTGATTATACAATCCAAATGAACTTATAAAAGCTTTTTTAAATTTTATTTTAATGTTTGAACTTTGACCTGCTCAAACATACAACAAACAAAAACAAAATCATCTTTAACTGACTTGTGCATACTGTACATTCTATACTTGGTTAATGCAGATAAGAATGTTATCTTTGAAAGTTTATGTGTTTCCAGAGTAAGGGGACCAAACACCAACAACAATGGGAGGCCCAGGTGATCCAGCATTCAAAATGCCTCTGTTGCAGTTCTCTCAGAGTTCGACATCCAGCACAGCATCAAGGCTGCTGGCTGAGATGGCCCAGCCTCACAGACTACTCCAGCCAGGACTTCAGATAAGCCTTTCACTTTTCCATTACACAGAGACTGGACAACAAATAATATATCTAACCCTTCTAGGACTTGACAATTATTCCAAATTTCCCAGGTTCTCCTAAAGATACCAGCACCCCTAAACAACAGGAAGTAGTCTAAAAGAACATGAGGCTCATATTCCCAAGAGGTGGGATGGATGTTTTGGGGTCATATGATGGGTTGGTGGGGCGGGATAGTTACAAGTTGTTATTGGTCATCGTCAGGAAAAGAGGTAAACAAAGGAATTAGATTCAAGGATCTCTTTCTGAAGTAAAAGAGGGAATATAGTATAAAATGATGAGATAAAAAGATGGATTGTTGAGTCTACTTTTAACAGTTAGTCCCAAATATTTTACACTGGGATAGATTTTTTCATATTGATACAAATTTAAGGTTATTTTTGCTTTACTATATGTATGCTTCTATTCTTGTTTAAAGTATAGTACCCACACAGCTCTTTAAAAAAAGGATGTGTAAAGTTTTAATCTTTGAAAGCTACTTAGGATCATAAATCTAGGTTAATATTAGTCTTCTACAACTATCAAACTTATAGTCATGCTAGGTATGTTTTCAAAGTCATACAGAGATATATTTACAAATACCTACAAAACATGGTATATAAATGTTTTAATAACAAGACTTTTATTTACAATGAGACATGTAATTCCAAAAAAGGATGACAGACATCAAAAAATCTCCATATGGAGTTTAATTTCTTTATGGCAAAGGCTAGCCATTTGAACAAGAAACTGTCCTTGCCTTGACAGCTACTAGTGTGCTGTCCAAACTGCATCAGCAAAACACAAAGAAAAGTGACTGCCAAACTTTGCACAGAGAGGGTAGGACATTCTTTCAAAAATTCCTGCTTCACAGAAAAGTCTATCAGATGTTCTAGGCACCATTTAGCCCAGCTGAGCATGCATCTACCTGCAACTCTCCTCCCTCAGCCTTCTAAGTATCGAGGTCACAGCCTATCACCCTCTTTCATTGAGTGAGTTTTATGCCATTGTATGTAGCTCTTTTCTCCTTGTCTTCAGTGAATGTCACCAGGTGACACCTCAGAGGAGAGTGAGTCCTGCTGTGTCCCCATGGATGGTCCCACCAAGGCTCCATCAAAGAACAGCTGAGGAACGAAGAAGGCAGAATGCCACCAGCCAAAGCAGCTAAGCACTGGCTTCTGAAGACTACCCTCACCCTTGCCAACGTGGCGCTTCTCTTTGTTAGCTGTCTGGAAAAAGCCAAGCAAAACCAAAACAAGTCATTTGAAAGGTGATTAGTCACAGTGACGCTTTGACACGGCCACTTGCTGATTTATTTCACTCTCCAGAGAAGCAACATTTCCCAGAATAGTTTCCCTCCTCTCCAGAAAAGCCTTTATATTCACTCTAGAGTCTCAAGGACCTTAACTGTACCCCCAACACAAACATTGTCTGAAAAACAGTTTCAAAGCTATTTGGTTAAAGTCTGAAGCGCGTGTGTTTCCCCACCTCTCTGCCACAGTTTCTTAACTAAGATACACAATAACATATTAATTGTGTTCCTGAGAGTCTGGCTTGAGACTCGTGGCCTTTGGAACAGTTCTAACCTCTGCCATATGTCCTGTTCCTGCAGCTAATTAATTATGAGGCACTCACCACCAGCAGTTTCCACACTTGATTCTAAAGCCAGATCCCCCGGGCTGAGTCGTTTAACACGGACATCTTAGCCTTTCTCATCCATAAAACAAATTCTGTTCTCTGCATAATTTCTGTTTCAAGTGTTAACTAAAAGCAAAATGTGGATTTTAATGGGCGTGTGAGAGCATATGCGAGCCCCTGTGAAGTGGCTCCAGGTAATTTTAAGATGCCCATCTCACCTGCATCTAGACATCAAGGTATACACCTGTAATCCAGGCACTTACGAGCTCGAGGCAGGAGATTTGCGGTAAGTGGAGGACAGGTTGAACTGTGCTGTGAGACCCCAGAGAAAGGAAGGAGACTCAGAAGTTGTGGATAAAGGGAGGAGAGACATGGCGAGGGAGTGGGAGGAGGGTGAACACCACTTAAGTACATGATATATTTGAAAGGAAGTATCATTAAGAAACCCAAAATTATATACAATGAACATATGCCAGCAAACATAAAGTCATGTTCCTGCAGCTGTCTCAATACTGAAAAAGATGGCAAATTATCACATAACAGTTACAACTTGTGGACATGGTCTTTGCAATCATGGGATCTTTCATTTTATAAAAATGTATTTATACCAGAGTTTTACCTGCACGTATGTATGTGTACCATGTGCATGCAGGGCCTGTTGAGGCCAGAAGAGGGGCAGATCCCTTGGAAATGGAGTTGCGGATGTGAGGCGTTATGCTGTCGCTGGGAACTGAACCTGGGTCCTTCGCAAGACACGCTCTCGATGGGAGCCAGTTCTCCAGCCACCGAAAGCATGGAATCTTTTCTTCATGTTGTCTTGTGCTCTTGGGAAGCAGCCGCAGGCTCTGTTCTGCTCACTGCACCATGCTGGAGAACGCCCTGTAGACACTGGTTCTGGAACTTGGGGTACCTACACCCAACCAGTGTCTTATTTTCCACATCCAAAAAATGAGGTAGCAATTGTACTTTCTTCACGGGATAAAGGTTGCTTGATGGTGGATGTCGTTGATAAGGAGAGTCAGGAGATTTCTAGATTTTCCCATTGATGCAAAATAAAAGTAATGTAAAACAGGAAGGTCAGAGTTGCGGTGTGCTCATCTGAACTGCAGGAAAATCCTATGAGACATGAGGGTGAAAGGTGTGGGCATGATGTGGGGTGGCACGAAAGCTGTGGTGTGGCCAGTGAGTCACACAGTGGACCCGTTAGTCCATACATCTTTACTTGTAAGTGTTCATTGTCATGAGTCTTGGCCCGGTTAGAGGCCTCTGGCTTCTGCAACTTTTTTCATTGGCTCATTTTTTTGTTGTTGTTTTGCTTTGTTTTAGCTTGGGTTTTTTGTTTGTTTGTTTTACTTTTGAATCTTGTTTTGAGGGGAGGCTGCAAGGGCAAAGGGCTAAAGCAAGGGGACAGGGAGATTAGTGAGATCGGGATGCATGATGTGAAATCCACAAGGTCAATAAAAAGGTTTTGAAAATTAAGGATATGGAGCTATTTTACCTGAAATAGTATAATGTGTGGAATGTCTGCGGAAACACTGGAACGGCTGAACCAGTCCAAACTCTTCCTTTGACTGGCAGTTGAGGGACTGTAGGTCACACAATCTGAGTGAAGTTCGTCTGTCACACTGGAGGCTCCCTGTGACACACACTCACTCTCTGGTGACATATATCATGGGGCCCTTTCTTAACGCTGTGACACCTGTTGTTCAACAGCATTCAGTAGAAAGGGCTGTGTGCTATACCTGCCGGGTGAAGCCTTAAGGTGACATGGCCACTTCCGGTTTATGCTTCTGGAATCCCATTGAGAGATCTATAGGAGGGAGACCACATAGAGAAAGGAGGGAACAAGCAAGGAGAAAGCCCAGATCATGGCCACCCTAGACGAATGGAATTCATGGGTGTTAATCCTCCAACTTGGGCTTCACTGAGTCTCAAATCTACAGAATTATAAACCGTGTAATTATTTTTAAAGACTAAACTTTAGGGTGGTTTGTTCTGAGGCAATAGCTAATGGGCTAAACTAGAGTGGATTCCATGTCTTCTCAGTTCTAGTAAACATCATGCAAGAGACAGAAATGCATCCTGCTAGGCTTTCTCAGCCTCCGTGAAAGGGTAACAGGCAGTGAGAACCTCGTTTCTCCATCTACGGCTCGCTCAGTACAGCGTTCATCTAACCGCGCGCTTACCGGGTAAGACACACGGTGCACTCTGGTTTCAATGACACGTAGGAGACTTTCCCATCCTTCAACCACCAGTGCTTTCGCCTTTCAACAGTGCGTTAATTCCAGCTCTACCGCAACCGCACCAAACCCCCGTTCCCTCGGGGCTTCTGGTCCACAGGGAAGCACAGGAAGCAGAAATGAAAAGGCTGAAGGGTTCTGAGTTCGCTTGAACCACAAGGTTCTCTCATAGCAAAAGCTCAGTTTGAGTGTTCGCCACCTAAAACTTGGATTGGACTTTGGTGGCCCCAGAAACTTAGTTACTTGAGGGGGAAAAAATCACCAGAACTTTACAAAAGTCCATAGTCTCCTGAAAGTCACCAGTGGCCGAGCAAGGGCGGCTTCCGAGAGCAGAGACTCACTCTGCATGTTTGAGGAGGCTGTGTTTATCTGCTATGCATCCTGGAGATAAACCATTTCCTTTGCAGCTTTTGGTGTGAAGTTCTTGAGGTTTGTGGGTCTGCTTTGAGATATCACTAGAACAGCAGGAATCGTATCCGTTTCCATCTTAAGATTCATATTTGTTGGGGAACTTCTCATAAGTCTGTCTCAAGGCACCTGACAGCTTGACAAGGCTGGTTGCCATGGGAAACGCTTGTGATGTTATTTAAATCTATTCCCGGGTCACAGATTACTATGTATTTTTTGGACACTGGTGCTTAAAGAGAAATTACTAGATGATAAAAGAAAAAGAAGAAGTCAGCAAACAAACAGTAACAATAGCAGGAGACAATAAGTGTGCGATCCCGCCAACAGAAGCCGCATCCCTGCAGCCCCACGCTGCTGTTTCGGTCAGTCTGCGGAGCTGTGAAAGCTCATTTATTGAAAAGGCTTTTTCCTCCTTGAAATATTCTTATTACCAGCCATTTTTCAGTATTAATGGTTCTACTATTAACAGACTGAGAGACAAGGGGGCTGTTCTCCCCCTCTCTAGCTGTTAGCCCATTAAGTAAGGCAGCCAACCTCCGACTCTAAGAGACTCTGTAATGAACCGTGGGCTGCAGCCACGGGGTGTATCCTATGAAAAAGCTGCCCTCACATGTTGGTCTCAGCACAGATTATGACCAAGCAGGAAAGGGTCACATTCACAAGATGCAAGGGGTACATGCTACCTTCAGGTTAGGATCTAAAGAGTCATTTTATCGGGATAAAACTGGAGACGAATGCTGGGAAAACGGGGTAAGAAACTATGGAGAAACTTCTGGAACTCATCTCCTTCCCATGACTGACGTACTTGAGAGCTGCAGTGCAGCTTCATCTGACACACAAGTCCATCCTTGCTTTCTAGAACACACTCTCACTGATAGGAACCATGATGAGGCAGACACACTGGGCTCTTAAACTTGGGCAAATACCAGCTGCCTATCTGAACTCTAGCCATGGCATTTTGACAGTTGTCTATGCTGCCCCCTGCCTTCAGTTGCCCAGGACCTGTGAGGGTACCCCAAGACTCTCAAAGCAGACTCCAGAGGGGCTTCCTGTCCCAGAGTCTAGGTTCATCAGTGGATGGGAATGTATCATGAGGAAAATCAAAATTCTTAACTAAACAAAAGTCCACATGCCTACAAATTATATACTCTTATAGAATAGATTTACAGAAATCCTGTTTATTTTTTATAACACTGCTCTATTTTATTTTAAATTATGATGGATTCTTTTTTCAATTAAAAGAGCTTTTTATGGATATATGTGTTTTACTTGCTTGTATGTCTGTATACCATGGGTTTATGTATGTCTGGTGCCCTCAGAGGCCAGAAGAAGATTTTGGACTCTCTGGTACTGGAATTACAGACTATTTTGGGCCTCCAATGGGTGCTGGAAATTGGAAATCAAACCGAGGTCCTCTGCAAGAGAAGCATGTGCTCTTAACCACCAAGCCATCTCTCCAGTCCCATGATAGGTTTTCTTACACCAGAGGCAAAGATGAACACGGAGCTCTCTGGAACCCTGGATGTTGTATCTCAGTGCATCACGTGGAGTAACATCATTTTGTGGAGTAACATCATTTTGTGTCTTCAGAAAGAAAGACAACATTATGGGCAGATTGTTAGAGACCTGACTTCATCTTACTCTTGACTTTTTAAATTTGATTTTTATCATTGCCAGCTCCCTTTGAACCCCTCATCGCCTTTGATTAGCTTCCAGATTCCACAGTGTGCGTAGGCACTTGTGTATTGGCGAGCGGTTCATTTCACACCTTAAATAAGAAAGAGAACCAAGTTTCCTTTGAAAGAGCAGAACCTGGCCAGCTACTCCACAGGCTCGACTCCACACAGGATCGGCTGGGAGATCTGTTCACTGTGCTCATAGGAGGCCTCTCTTGCGTTAGGCAATCCTCCTCCAAGGACGGAGCCAACAGAGGGACCACTGGGTCAGATGCACCTCCCTGAAGAGTCTTTGGCTCTAGCGTGTGATGCAGAGTTTGATCTGGGTGGACTGTCGCCTACTTTGGTGGCCTCTGCCTGCTGCAGAGGGCAATCTCTTTGGCAGAGATGCCCTGTTTTTCTCTCTGCATGCTTGCAGACTTCTCTACCCTGGAAATTGGAGTTACAGAAATAGGAAGGTTTTGGTGACTTTGAAACTAAGAAAACAGCTCGTTTTCTGTTTAAACATAGGACCTCTGACTAATTTGTGCTGTGATTTATCCTAGTAATTTTGTCTGCAGAAAAATGAAGCAAAGGAAATTTTGCTTGAATTAACCTCTATTCTCCAATTTACTTTCTCAAATGCAAACATAAATCAGGAGGGGCCAAAGTGCAGACCATGCCGTCAAGCAAACTTGAGGGGAAAAGAAATCCTTCAGTTTTTCCACCCTTTTCTTCATTTAACACGAGTATTTCACATTTAAAGGGCTTTTAACTTTATAAATTTTTTTTTAAAAAAAACCTGTTTCAAAAATCCAAAAAAAAAAAAAAACCCTTGAAAATGTAGGTTTCTGCATTTTACCATCTCAGATGCCCCTTGTCTCTGTGTCTAAGAATGACATGGTCCTCAAAAAGTCTGAGCTTACTGTGTGCTTTCTCATGTTCTGACATTGTACAGCATGCAATACTCTTCCTCAGATGCTCAGCCTTCCTCTTTAAAAAATAAAAACTACAGCAATATTAACCATAATATATGAGGAGAATTTATGAATAATTCGTCCTATTTCTTCCATTTAGGTATGAACATGACCACTTTTAAATAATTTAATTTTTCTGCATACAAGAAATGAAATTGTTCCATTGGTCCATTTCTTGTAAGTTAGAGATAGCCACGTGACTTGATTTAGCCAATGAGATCGGAACAAAATCAACATTTCACTTTCTGGCAGCAGTGTTTGATTTGGCTGGACCCCACAAAAGCAGGGATGTGCAGCTTCACAAGGCGGGCTGGAAAGTAACTGAGCATCATTGTGTCTGCCGCGTGTTTTGTTACTGAAGCGCAGCCTAGTTATTTCCTGACTAATACCACATTATAAAGATGAGCCAAGGGCTATGAGAAATGACGTAACTCATGCAAATTGCCACAACAAATTGGCAAATGATACTTTCTTTCTTTTTTAAAATATTATTTATTTATTTATTTATTGTGTATAGCACATTCTGTCTGTCTTATTCTGTCTTAGGTTGCATACTTGGAGGAGAATAATGCACTGTCCAGGGGACCCTCAGAATCAAACACACGATCTAATGCACCTGCCTGTGACAGGCGACGATCCAGAACAACCAGTTCTTCCAGTTGAAGAAAACAGAAAGTCCGTCATTCCAGCCAGGTTGGATGGTAAAATATGCAAAGACTAACTCTTTTAAAACAAGTCATTTTCAGGTAAGTGAAATCAAAACGCCGAAGCCTTCTCAGCATTGAGAGCTGTTCTGTCTCCGGGTGACCCAAACCTTAGGCTTTCTCTCAGACAATGAGTAATTGACTGGGAATAGGTATATCAAATTATTTCTGATGAAAGACTGTAAAGAGGAAATTCAGCCAAGAAGACACTCTCAAGAACATTCTGTGAGTCCATCAGACATCTAACAAGCCAGTGAGGAGCTTAGATACCATTGAAAGTAGTAGGCAGGGATCTGTCGTCTGGACACACTGAGCTACATTCCAGCAAATGTGTTCTTTATATTCAGGTTTTCTGTTTCTTACATCTTCAGAGTTTGGCTGTCCAACGGCTTCTTTAACACTGAAGATGCTTTGTCAACGCATCTCATATCTGGGATACGTCAGTGCCACCCAGACTTCCTGCTCTGTTCTCACTCCGTGTTTGCTATCACTGGCACCTCTTGCGCCACGGCACTGTGACAATTGGGAAGCCTGTGTCCCATTCACCTAACTTTCATTTGATGCCTCCCTAATTTTATCGGTAAACTAATCCCATAGGGCTTATGGGAAATGTACAAGTTCTACTTGGAACAGTCTGGATTGGGGGACACAAGCCCCACAGGAAAAGGGAACCCTTGGCGGAATTCATTATACTTTTAATTAGTGAAGTGCTCACAACTCACTTAAGTCTTCAGTGCTTCAGTTTACCCACCAATTAAATATTGATAATTGTCATATTCCTCATTCAAACTCAAGAGCTATCTGGGAGGAATGTGTATTTCCAAATTGCTTGTTGCCTAGTGAAAGAGGCTATGCTTTATATATTGAAGCTTCATGGGAATGAAATGTCTTCCTAAATCACTCACAATCTTGTAAAAAGAACCTTGTTCCATACGAGGAAGGTTACACTCTGAGATAACAGCATTTAAAAAAGCATGTATGAGATATGGCGGTGTTGTCTGTGTGTCCCAACACTTGGGAGGCTGAATCAGGAGGATCTCAACTTACAGGACTATCTCAAAAACAAAATAAAAATGAAAGTATGGTGTAGTGGCATTTCAATTGTATTTTAATAAATAAAGACTGCCTGAAGATCTGAGAATAAACCAGCCATACTGGTCAGCTTTACCGACCAGGCAGTGGTAACACACAATTTTAATCTTAGTAGACACACTAGTTGCCACAGAAACTAGGAGGTGCATGCCTTTAGTCCCAGCCCTAGGTAGGATTATAAAACGGGAGGAAACAGCGCTCAGACACAGTCTCATTCTGAGATTCCTGGAGGCAGGATCGCCATTTCAGACTGAGGTGGAGGGAAGAGCCACGGGCTGACTGCTTGGTTTTTCAGATCTTCATGTTGAGCCCCAATTTCAGTCCCTGAGTTTTTATTGGTCTGGTGCTCTAACATTTGGGATGAACTTCATGTTCAAGATTCCACAGTTTTCAACCAGACAGACATTGCAAGTTGACTTCACAGAGATCACATCAGACTTCACCAGGTGGTGGTAAACGCATCTGATCCCAGCACTCCCGAGGCATTTAAGCTCATTTAGATCCCTTTGGACGTGTACAGGGAAGAGTACTTAATGAAGGTATCTCCATCTAATTCAAATAGCTTTGTTTGAAGTGTTCTCAAATACAAGTGTGTGAGGGAGGCTGATTAACTGTGGGAAGTAAGAAAGCATATGTCAGCCCATGTCCATCCAATTTACTCAACTGAATAGGTGTAAACTGTAATGATCTCAGCTACATGAGGCTGATATTTCCGGGTTCTAGTGGTCATGCAGGTGCAGACAAGCCCTCAGGAAGAAGTGCCTAATGGCCCCTGGGATGTTAAAGGGCCCTGCATGAGCTACACATGGCTCGGCTAAGCCCTTGTGCGCATGCATGAGCCCCCTGCGTATGACGTAGCCATGTCAACCCCCTGTGCAAATGCACTAGGCAGCTTTTAAAAAGGTAGACGCCCCATCTCCCCCCTCTCTGCACACCACCAATCCCTAGGCCTGTATGCACCCCCTTTAATAAACTCCTAAGTGGGTTTGTTGCGTGTTCCGTGTTTCCTTCTCACTCATGCCAGGTAAGTTCATGAACTACTATGGAGATCCTGGAATCTACTTCTATGCCTAGCACCATCTCTGAGTGTCACCACAATGCCTGGGAACAGAGAGTGCCTAGACTGGAAGGCCTACATTGTTGAGGTTGCTGTGTCTGTGTTTAATAGCTGACACCTAGCACAGAAACTCAACCTAGTAGTTCCTTGACAAACAGGTATCCGATGAAGCCTAACCAGCGCAAAAGGCTTGCATTCCCAAGGCTTGGAAAGCCCATGGACCTTCAGAGTGAATCAGGATAAAGTTGCAGGACTTCTCGGTTCATTTTCCTAAAGTTTGTTTATTTTAATTTTTTATGTGAATGAGAGTTTGCCTGCCTGGCTATCTGGGCACCATGTGTGGGCAGTGCCACAGAGGCCAGAGGGGGTTCTGGAATGCCTGGACTAGAGCATAGCTGTATAGCTAGTTAAAGCTGCCATGTGGGTGTTGGGAACTAAACCCAGGTCTTCTGCAAAAGTAACCACTAAGCCACCACTCCAGCTTCCCTGGTTGTATTTCTAACTTTGTCAGTCTTTCTTATGCTAACTTCTAGTCCAGACAGAACTCAAATGGTCAAGAGAACATTATGGTTGTAACAACAGAACTGTTTCTCGGGGCTAAAGAGTCTTCTTTCTGTAATTAGACCTGATTAAACTGTATCTACAGCAAGCTTCATTTTCTAAACAGAGCTTCACACTAGAGCTTAAACAAAGCATGGCAGTATTAATAATCAGACATCTTTATTTAACAACTTTCTCAAAAATTAGGAGCACAGACCCAGAAGCCCGCGGGATATCATTGGGAAGAATTTTCATGATATCTAGACAATTTAGTGCCAATGCTAATAGCTGACTCCTGCTGGTCCCATTCTTTCCCAACAAAAGGAAGCCATTCATTCACGCTGTGATGGGTCCTTCCCGTGAGGCAGCCTGAGCTGGATTAATGCATTGCAGATGATGCTGTTGGGGAGAGCTCCTGACCCGGAACAACTGCTGACCGACTTGGGACTTGGTTATCCCACATGTATTTTATTCCTTCCCCTGACGCGTTCCTGGTCCCCGAAGAAAGCACACAAAGGAAAGGAACAAATCAAGCGCAACCAAGAGATGTGAAAGGCTGGCAGTAGAGGAGTAAATACTAGAGCGGAGATGGCTGCCTTGGCAGAGAGCTGAGGTTTCCTCCTGAGCTCTCTTCCGTGTGACTTCTGAACATAATACACTACAGAAGATGAAATGAGAATTCCCTCATTCATATGGAGCAGAATCACTATTTAAAAAGTAACGTGTGAGTGTGTGTGTGTGTGTGTGTGTGTGTGTGTCCCCGCGTGCGCGCACCCACGTGGACACTGGGCTTCAGTGAGCCCCAGGGACATGCCTTTCATGTCCTGCTCCTGTCTCCCTGTCCAAAGCTCATCTACCCGCACCATGCACATGAATCTTCTGCACCTCTGGGTTTTAGTTGCGTGCTAGTCCCTGAACTCAGTTCTTCAAGCTCACACAGCAAGCCCTTACCCACCTGGGCCATCTTCCCAGCTCCTAAAATTCTTCAACTTGTTCTGAATGTGAGGTGGAGGAGGGAGGGTGGGGGGGAGTAGGATGAACCACAATCAAACAGAAGCCCAGAGCATCGGAGGACACAAAGTCCCAGCTCTGTACCTGACTGCATCCTGAACCCTGGGTGGGGAAGCCCTTGCTGAAGGGCCTTTTGGAGCAGAAAAATAACCACTAACGATGCTGCAAGAATTTGTTAAGAATCAGAAAGTTGCCCTCCACTGAGGTCCTTATATCAGTCCGGACGACCCCGGGCTGTGAAAAAAGAATATCTCATGGAATCCTGAAAAGAATATACCCATGGGACCCCAAGATTATTCCTTTCTTTCAGGATAAACAGACAAATTATCAAATTATCCATTAGATCCCAGTCACAAACCACTCTATGGGATCCAGGCAAGTCATGCCAAGATAAATGCCTTCGTTTGCCTTCAAATTAACCTCACGGCTCTAATAATGTCATTTTATAGAACATGTAAATTTACATCGGTGATTGATCTCCAGGTATATGGATTTCAAAGCTTTGATTTGAAAGGTTCTAAACATTTTTAATCGTTCCTTCCTTCCTACTCATAGCAGTAAAAATTAAAATAAGCCTGCACCCAAGCTGGCCAAATATTTAGATAAAGAATGTGTCCGTAACCAGCAATATCTTAAATGTGTTTGAGTTATCCTACATGCTCCTTAAATAGTCAAACTGTCAGCCTGGGATTTTGTATATATCCCTCATTAGGTTGCCTCAAAGACCCCAGGGTAGGTATATCTGCATTTTAAAATTTTGTATTTTTCCATGGTTTATATTCCTCATAAAATGCCTGAGAACTTTATGGGGGATGTTACATTAATATGTGTTATTATAAATATGATTTAAATATCTAAAGCACTCCAGAGTGATTACTGTTCAATAAGGCAGAGCGCATAAAAGGGTTATCTCCACCCTGCGCCGAGGTTTCCACAATATAATATAATGAATTGTTCAATATAGTTTGCATGCTATTTGTCTTTGCTTCTGCCTCGGCTCAAGGGAAACTGATGTGCAATCCTCTAACAAGACGACTGTAAATTGTGGAACAATAAACAGCCCTTGAGATTTTTACATAGTATGTGGTTAGCATGCAATTCATCTCGGGAAACTAGATTTAATACGACAAAGAAGCTTGCCCGACAACATTCAACATTGTTTTAAACTGCTGTTAAATCAATTAGGACCTGGGAAGCTCCTAATGTCTCCACCACTCTCCCAGACCAACCCAAGAATTCTGACTGGTTGTTTTTTAAAGAAAAAAAAAAGATTTAGGGGACCACTACATGGATACACTCGGCTTCCCCGGGAAACATTAAAGATGATCCCCAATTAAGGGGGGGGCAAGCCGGTCTCTAAATCATCAAGATCTATGTGGGTGTCACCTCCACAATTCATTTCCATTTTTCTGAATTACCCCTACTGTAGCCAAGGATAAATTAGGAAAGGGGCAGCCATTTGTTTAAAGTCAGGACTATCAGGTTTAGAACCAGAGGAAATGTTTTAAGTCTTGGAAGTCAACTTTTATCTTCTGTATGGTACATATTTTCTTTTTCATATGAAATATATTTTGGTGTTATATCCATGCTATATTGGAGCAATACAAGACACTTACAGATATTACCTTATCCTTGTTCAGTTAACTCGCAGAGTAGGAACACAACTTAAAAACAAACAATAAACTACTGCTAAAGAGAAACTAATATTAGTTGTTTCTTGATCTCTAGAGAAGAATGCAATAACTAAATGTCCTTTCGACATCACAAAGTATAACATTTAACATGGCAAGACATGCCCAAATTTTTTATGGCATTTCCTCTTTGCTGTTCATTTTGCCTTATGACCTTCTAAAAGATAATTCTTGGGCAATTTCTTTCTTTTGCTTTTTATTTATTTGTTTGCTTGCTTTGGTGAGGGTATACAATTGCTGCTTTTTTTTTTAAACATCCCACAGGCCCTGCTCACCCCTGGTCTCTGAAGGGTTAAATAAGTCTGTATTGTGGGATAGTCTTGTGCTAGAAAAAGGTCCCCTTCGACCCGTGCAGTTATCACTGTGAGATCACAAGCTGTGCCTAAAGATGTCCCCATGAATCTGACCTCCAATCAACCCGACACCAAAGCCACACAGGTTCCCAGGTTCTCTGGGTCTTCGCTTCTACAGCCCTCTCACCACACAAAACTTAAACAATGTGTGCGCTCGGATCTTGTTAATCTTTTCCTCTTCATCACTATCATGGAGTTGGCAGATATTATCCACATTTTCTGTAGGGAAGAATGGAGGTGCAAAGTGGAAAAACATCCAAGGGAACTGGGAAAAGTTGATGCCAAAACCAGGCAATTGAAATCATTTAATAACTCTTGCAATGTTTTGATTGGAAAGGAGGCTTCTAGCAAAAAGTAAGAGAGTGTTTTGGTATTAGGTATGCTTTAAAAAGTGCCCAACTGTTTATTCTCACACATTTTCCCTTTGTGCTCTTAGGTATCAATGAAACTTTATTGCAGCTTGGTGCTTGCCCAGCACAGCTGCATTTGGCGTTGTAGTTCTGCACGTAAGGAGTGGTTTTCTGGCTGTGGAGATGCTTCCTTCAGTAGAATCACCTGGAATACAAGCATGGGGACCAAAGTAGGGATCACACCCCCCACGCTGTGCTCACCTGCAACCCCATCCTGGGGCAGTGGAGACAGATAATCCCCAGGGTTCCCTGATCAACCAGTGAGCTCCAGGATCAGGGAGAAGGTGAAAAGCAGCTGAAGAAGGCTCCCAGTGCTGACCTCCCGCCTCTGTGTGCACACATACAGGTCCAAACGTGCACATAGGCATGCACACGCACACACGTGCCGCCCATACGCCACACGCATGGGAAAAGATCTGATCTCAGAGCTGGTGAGAGTAAGTCCAATCCCCCAAGTTATCTTGCGTGGAACCAAAATAACTACTTCCTTCCAGCCAAATCTTTCAGTGGTTTTCAGATATAACAGGAGCCACACAGCAGGGTCTCAATAGTTAGTAACAGTTTCATTGATTATTATAGAAACCACTCTTGCTCGAAACAGGACCGTTCAAGACGTAAGAGGGAAAATGACAGGACACGGCTCCCTGCTGTCGCTTCGGTTCAGCAGAGATTCTATCCAAGGGCGCTTTCTCCAATTTCCCCCTTCACCTCATTCATGTGTTGCTTTATATTACGGTCTGTCCACATTTTTAGGCAATCAGAGCCCATGGCTCAGTTTGTGGGTTATTCTGGTCCACTATGATTATTTCCTGAAGTGGATGGCAGCCAGGTGACCATTTTGTTTCTCGTTAGGTTCTTTCTCAGAACGTGAAAACAGGAGGCTGTGGAGTTGAGCGACTACAATCTGTGAATCTCTAGAGATTCTTGAGCTAAAGAAAAGGTTGGGAGACGCCTGCTCTTCCACGGAGGAATCCAAACTTTGTATTCCCTTAATACAATCTATTTCTTTTAAGGGCTTTCAACTGTGTTAAATCTGTTCAGTTTTGTTCTTTCTCCTTCTTGGCGTGTTAGAGGCCGCACATGCAAGGAAACTGTGGACACAGCACAGAACAACTCTAACTAAGTGGGACCATGTATTAAACACTGTAAACACGGCACTGCTTTCACCGAAGCAGCAGCCATGCAAAGGAGGACAGAGAAAAGGAACACTCGGGTGGAGTAAAGGAAGGGTGCACAGGAGAGGTGGCTTTTCTGTGTGTCGTTGAATAACAATATTATATGCAAAGCGACCTAAATGTTTGGTCACAACATTGCAAAGACTATTAAATGACCCTAAAGACAGAGAATAGCGGAATCCTGCTAGTTGGGAGTGTTGTTCAACTGCAGAGTGTCCACTTAGCATGCACAGGGTGTTTGGGTCTGATACACACAGAGCAAAATAACAGAAAAAGCAAATATTAAAAAAAATCAGCAAAAAGCAAAGCATAATTCAAGAAAAAATTAAAATTAATCTTATTTACTTTAAATTCATAATTTCAAAATAAATTTTAACAATGCAGGGTGTGCTGAAAGAGAGCACACTGAAGGTTTTGATATGTGCTAAGATACTACCACGTAAAAAGCTCACACCTGAGAGCCATAATACCGAGTTTCATGATGCTTTAAGAAACTTTAGGTTAGGGGTTCAGCTGTCTTCAGGGGTCTCTTGTGTGCATCAGGCTAGACATTCTGAGTCCCGGAGGGGCATGGTGGTGGAGGTCTGTAATCCCAACACTGGGGAGATGGAGATGCTGAGACTAGACCATGAGTTCCAGGCTAGCCCAGAATATGAGGCAAGGACATGTCTCAAACTTAAAAAGGAAGAAGAAACAATGAGACATCCACAGTCATAAGGGCCAGAGCGCATACTCATCTCTGTTTGCTTTCCACACCTAAACCCTTCAGAACTCCGATGCCTTGCTCAGACTGCTGACCCTCTTCCTCGTGGCATTCTTTCATTCGGATCCCTAAACATTTTCAGCAGCTGTTAGGTCCTTTGTCACATGCCCATACATTTCTGCCTTCTGTGATCATTTGTCTCTACGTGGGATTGTTCTCCAAATGCATGTACAAAGCACCAGCTGCGTCTGTATTTCCAATAATAATGCGCTTCTAGGTTACATGGCTTCTCTGTGTCTCATGTTGATTTTGTCAACTTCTCTTGGGCGTTATACGAGTAAGTGTCCCCCAAACACACCACAAAGACGCAAGTGTTCTATGTGGTGTGCACAAAGTAGGTCACCCGTCAATACCCAGCAAGATGGCTCTGGCCATAAAGGCCTTTCTGTCACACACCTTTCAGATTGAGAATTAACTCCTTCTCAAATTTATCTCATAATCAAAAGCAACTTGATAATGTCACATTTCACAGACACCTAGTGCTGACATGTGGTCACTGCAGAAGCTCGGGTGGCTTGAAAGTCATGGAGTGGGTCTTCATGAAATCATACTTTGTGGTTTTCCTCTCCACATGCCACTTCTAAAGTCCAGCAAGAACATAATGACAGGCAGCCTTGCAGCAAAGGCGCCTGTCTCCTCTCTTCCTTATGTGCTAAAATCCTGCTTGCCGCAGGCAGTTGGTACCATATGGAGGTAGGCTTCTTTGCTGTCAGTATATGGCCCCGTGGTGTTGTACAAAACTCCCTTTTCCTCATTAAAGGCACACAAAAGTCTAAAAATACACCCTCTGCTCTTTCATCCTTTGCTTTTGCAAACCTCTGGGGATAATTCCAAACCAGCTGGTTTCTCTTGGTCAGGTGAGGACAGTGCGCCGTAGTGCTCACGGTGCCAAGCAGGGGAGCAGAAGCTCACAGCTACGGGTTCAGAATCAATGCTTGGAAAAATGAGCAACTTTTCAGGAAGCTTTTAAACCATAAAGTTTTCTCGTGTAGACATGTCCTAGAAGAGCCTCTGCTACCAAACTTCAGGATAAGGAAGAGTGTCATAAATCCACAGGAAGGCACAGAAGTAAGGACACGTGAACAGCAGCCTGCCTCTAGAGCCCATATGCATGCAAAAATTGGGGTTTCCCGGAAGACTAGCTCTCTTGTTTGCAAATTTTATTTTCTGTGCATTGATGTATCATCTGCATATGTGTATCTGTATCTCACTTGGGTGCCTGGTACCCACAGAGGCCAGAAGAGGTCACTGAATCACGTCCCCTGAAATTAGTTACAGACAAGGGTGTGCCACCATGTGGGTGCTGGGGGCAAGCAGCGAACAGGTCTTCTGTAAGGGCAGCAAGTGTTCTTAAATCCTGTTTCACCTCTTCAAGCCTCACCCTCTCTAACATGTTTACTTAAGAGCACTGAGACCCTCATGTCCCAAGCATCTCTCAGTTGCTGTCATGGCCATGTCTAAACTCCCCATGGTCTTTATTCTATTGCTGTGAAATACAAGCCATCTGGTAGAAAGAGCAGCAGATAAAAGCATTTGAAGAACTTTTAATGTCAGTTAACTTGTCAGTTTATTTTTCTTATGCAGGAGGGTTGTGTTGGAAGGAGACATGGAACAGCTCGGGACTGATGACAAAAGCTCTCTCTGAGGAAGATGAGCAAGAACGGCAACACTGGACTCACCCCAGCACCTGTTATCATAGTGATCCCCGAGATGAAATATCCTGGACTCACCCCAACGCCTGTTATCATAGTGATCTCCGAGATGAAATATCCTGGACTCACCCCAACGCCTGTTATCATAGTGATCTCTGAGATGGAAGATCACTGGACTCACCCCAATGCCCGTTATCCTAGTGATCCCCGAGATGGAATATCCTGGACTCACCCCAAAGCCCATTATCATACTGATCCCCCAGACAGAGGCATGCCCACAGAAGTGTGTCAGGAGAGCTGAAAGCCACTGTCCCCATCTCACTGAATTGCCTAACGACAGGAGGGAACATGCAGCTGTCCACATCTCGGGACCATGGCTGCACACAGTGGACAGTGTCTTAGTGTCTTCCAGCTACTGAAACAAACACTTTACACTGAGCAATTTATGAACAACAGAAGTTTATCTCTCGGTTCTGGAGGCTGGGTGTTAGAGTGAAGTGGCAACAGATGTGACACCAGGCGAAGGGTCACTGTTGCATTGATGGAAGCTTTTGATGCTTCCATGGCCGGAGCATGTCATCATGTCCCTCAACCCTTCCATGAGGGGTCTCATTGCTTCCATCCATGGCCGATGCATGTCATCATGTCTCCCAACCCTTTTATGAGGGGTCTCATCACTTCCATCCATGGCCGGCGCATGTCATCATGTCCCCCAACCCTTCCATGAGGGGTCTCATTGCTTCCATCCATGGCCGATGCATGTCATCGTGTCCCCCAACCCTTCCATGAGGGGTCTCATTGCTTCCATCCATGGCTGATGCATGTCATCATGTCTCCCAACCCTTTTATGAGGGGTCTCATCACATCCTCAGTGGCAGAACACTTACTATGTCACCAACTCCCAGGGGACCTATTTGTTAATACTACAAACCTTAAACTTACACTCTAATGCTAAAGGGATACCAACATGTGCACGTGAGTGTGCACACTCACACACACATACACACACGACGCAACAATCATAGGACATATTCTAAACTGGGAATGACAAACCTATATCTCTTAAAATGATAGCCAGTTAAGAGGGTCTTTAGCTTCTTCCCCAAATGAAATTTCAGAACTCTTAGTTACATTTTCATAAAAAATACCAGAAAATTCTCTGAAAGGGGAGACTTTATGCAGGAGAATCACTCTAGGTACAGAAGGTACAAAGCATACCACCCTTTAGAGCAAGTTTCATGGAATGAAGCCCTGAGCTCAAGGCTTACTTCAGAATCCTTGCTTTCAGTCTGTTACTATTCAGAAATGACTTCATAGATGTTGTGTTCGGTCAAATAAACTACTTGTATGAAATCTGTTCTATTCATCAGGACTTCAAAGATGTCCTGTAGTCTCTGTATCCTGTTAGAACTACATGTCACAGTCTTAAGAAACACTATGGACATATAGATAGAAAATAGATCAGGGATAGATAGGTATAGATATGATAGGGATGGATAGATAGGTAGATAGATAGATAGATAGATAGATAGATAGATAGATAGATAGATGGATGACAGAAAGAGATGATAGAAAGATGGATGATAGAAAGACAGGCATACAGATAGATGATAGATGGTGACAGATATAGATAGGAATATGATAGATAATAGATGATAGATAGATAGATAGATAGATAGATGATAGATAGATAGATAGATAGATAGATAGATAGATAGATAGATAGACAGATTCTTGCTACCTATATTCACTTTTAAATTCTTATTAGGTTGTCAAGATGGGAAAGTGCTTGATTTGAAAGCATGAGCCCTGATTTTGGATGTTCATCATCATCATCATCATCATCATCATCATCATCAATGCCCTGACAATGCTCAAGCACGCATGGGCAGCCCAATTATGGTGGTTCTCCAGTTGCTCCTATCCTGGGCAGTCCTAGATGCTTGTGTTATTGTCACACCCGAGGTTCCACAGTCTTCCTTTGTGCTGTCTATCCAGCGTTTTGGAGACATCCTCTTCGCATTATCCTGTGCACTCATCTAAGCAGTGCTATCTTCAGGTATCTCTCATCATTCATTCTTATAACATGGCCAAAGTATCTCAGGTGTCATTACCATATCCTGTAGATTACTCTCTTCTATAGATGGAGATGTTTCTTAATGTCATTATGTGCAGCCTGTCTCTTCAAATTACGGGACATAAATTTGTTGTGCCATAGTATGATGTGGGAGTGTCATATATCAATCTGTTGGTTTTTTTTTTTTTTTGGTTTTTTGAGACAGGGTTTCTCTGTGGCTTTGGAGCCTGTCCTGGAACTAGCTCTGTAGACCAGGCTGGTCTCGAACTCACAGAGATCCGCCTGCCTCTGCCTCCCGAGTGCTGGGATTAAAGGCGTGCGCCACCATCGCCTGGCATAATCTGTTGCTTTCATTGGTTAATTAATAAAGAAACTGCTTGGCCTGATAGGTTAGAACATAGGTAGGTGGAGTAAACAGAACAGAATGCTGGGAGGAAGAGGAAGTGAGGCAGACGCCATGCCTCTCCTCTCCAGGCCAGACACGATGAAGCTCTGACCCAAGATGGACACAGGCTAGAATCTCCCTGGTAAGTCACCACCTTGTGATGCTACACACATTAATAGAAATGAGCCAAGCAGTGTTTAAATGAATACAGTTTGTGTGTTATTATTTTGGGGCATAAGCTAGCCAGGAGGCGGGGGGCTGGGTGGCAGGAACACAGCCTGCAGCTCCTTCAACAATAGTAACAAGATCTCTTCCATTATCCTACAAAGGATCAAGGGAAGAACAGATGAAATTCCAGCAGAGGCCCAGTGCATATTCAGAGCTAACAGGAGCACAATTGATCAGATCTTCACTTTGAGGCAACCTTCAGAAAAAAATGAAGAATTTGGAAAAAACTTATATGTTATTTATATCGACTTCAGGAAGGCATTTGATGGGAGCATTTGGAGGAAAGGACTTTGGGAAACAATGAGGTTCTATAGGTGTCCAGAGAAAATCATCAGAATGCCTACCTAAAGGATCTCTAGCACCCACATTAAATACCGAGTGGAACATGCTTATAACCCCATCACCCAAAGGTGAAGATATAAGGGTCCAGGGAGTGTACTGACAGCCAGTGAGCTCCAGGGTCAGTGGAGAAACAGAGAACAATTGAGAGCACCCAACATTGACTCCTGTTTCCACTGGCATTCATAAACTGTTGTACACACACACACCCAGGCATGCATACACTTTTGTGCACACACAGACCCACAGAAGAACTCCACAAACATATACAAATTCCTATTGCTTGACCTGACCTAACTGACTTCAGGAGGCGGCTAAGATCGCTGAATAGATGTAAAATGCTTTTGAAGCATGTTTGGTTGGATTTAAAATATTTCTGTTTCATCTTTCTTTCAGACTGTTTAATCTGTCAGCTACATCAGACATCTTGCTAGAGCTAAGATTTCAGAAAACACTTTCCCCCCCACTCGAGTTTTAAACGAACATGAATATATTTATTCAGAAGAGTTTGATCAAACACAGAAGTTGAAAGAGGGTGATTATAGACGTTCAGTCTGAAATAGGAGGACATTCAACTGTTAATTGTATTGAGTAATGTAAAGAATTCCGGGCAAGCAGAGAGCATGCCTAGGCTAAGATCATCACGGGGCAATTAAACAGAATTACCATGCAAAGGGAACTCAGCTTTCCATGTGGAACCAAGGGGCTCTAGACTCCAGGTTCCCCCAAGTATACTAAATGCTTGAACAACGTAAGCATACCCATTTTTCTTAAAGCAATATTTTCTGATTAAATCTGACCACTTACTTAGAACTTCCTGCTTTAGGTCTCAGGAGAAAGTTACCACATCTACGAATTCAAAATAGAAGTATGTACAATCTGACTTCATGGATTCCTGCCCTAAGACCAATAGAAAGGGCTGGAGAGATGGATCAGCCATTAAAGGCCAGGCTCACAACCAAAAATGTAAGACATACTGAAATCTCTATTTATTTCCAGAATTCATACTCAGCTATGTTGTTTGTAAGAAACTGATAACCAATAAAAAGAATATATATAATGTATACATATATAACATATATGTATAAAACAGTACCCCAAGGTTTCACACACTAATAAGCAATGGAAGATAGAGACTCATGAACACATATAACTAGATGTATGGCTCTGTAAGTACAATCAGAATGATAAATTCTGATGCTGTATCAATATCATTTTCCTGTTGGCTTCAGTAAGAAGCTTGAACTTGGGTGGCAAAGGCAAAACCAATCCACATACTCTCGAGATGACTCACTTGAGGGTTACCCTAAGGTTCCATGAAAGATGTGCAGATTCTGCCTTCTGACACTGAATATCCTTTTGCAAGTGACCTCTCATTTGTGACTTTGTATCCACGGATGAGGAAGCAGCTTTGCCTCTCCCGCCATTTCTTCCCTGTAGTCTTTCTCACTGCTCCCATGCTGGAGTGTGGGATCCTTCTCCTGCTTTCTTGCCATGGTTACAAGGATCTACAGATGTTGCCCACACTACTCTCGTGCACATCCTCTGACAGACAGGTGCAGAGATGGATCTTGCCTCCGCAACGTTGCTGGGAATGGCCACCAGTTGTGAAGAAGAATTAACAACCGGCAGCGATTCTGATTGGAGCTGGCAGCGAGCATTTATTCTGAGATCCAAATGCCTTGAGAACCGAATGTTCCTGGGATTTGGGCTTTCTGCAGCCAACAAAGCTTAGGTCAAAAAGCTAATTGGCTACTTGAAACTTTGCTTAGATATCTTCGAGGGAAACAAAGAAGGGTTGTTTGCGTTACCTCATATACGCATATATCAAGGAGCTGATGGCTGAACAGATAGATGGGCCAGCGAAAGCTGGTCCCTGTTCTGAACTGGCTTTCCTTTCAAGGTGAGGTGAGAAGGAGTATCTGAAAGAACAATGCCACGTGCGTTCCCTATAGAAATTCTCACCGAATGGCTCCTCCTTGCATTCTCTGTGTAATTATGTCTTCGGTACAGTAAGTCTTCTCTATGGTGATTGTTCCAAGTTAAATGAATCTAGAGAAAGCCAAGAATGGAAAAAAGAATAAAAGAGAAGAGCAGAAAGGCAGAGGGGGGAGGAAAGGAGGGAGGGAAGGAGAGAGAGCATTGCGTTGATAGCAAACACACTTGGTAGAATCCACGCAGAATCTTGTCTCTGTTCCAGTAAAGTTCCCCGTCTATATTTGTCTATCGCCACCCCAGCCTCCTTTCTCCTTTGCCCCTTGCTCAAATCCCACAGCTACTGCAAGGCATAACACAAAGAATGAAATAGCTTGGGAGCATTCCGATTAGACCCAGAAAAACATAAATGTTTCCTAAATGTCCCTTGGCTAGTGAACAGTTCAGTGTGAGAGCAAGAGGGCTGGGGAGGCAGCTCTTTCTAGACTCTGCTGTTCATGAGCATCCCTTGAACACTGGCCTCTGTGTGCCACTGTTCCGGGGACCACATGCGGACATGCTCCCTGCTGCTCTTTAAAGTTTGTGATTGGAAGCAAGTGACAACAGGCTGAGAACATGGGTAACAGGCCATTGTGATATTACATCCCGAAACAAAGCGTGAAGTGAACAAAATAAGAATGGAAGGAGGGAGGAAGGGAGGGAGGGAGGGAGGTAGGGAGGGAGGGAGGGAAGGAAGGGGGTCTGTCATAGAACTAGATTGGATATAATCACTTTTCATTAAGACTTTCACGGTTTTTAATTAAAACTTACACGCTATTTGATTTACTCTGGTGGTAGAGATGGGAGGGGTCTTTATGTAACCATATCAGAGGAGGGAGGTTGGTGGCAAAGGGATGGAAAATGTAGCATATGATGAAGTTGAATGACCAGGTCACATACTGTGGGAGGGGCAATGAAAATGTCACCTGACCTAAGATGAAAACCCAGGCTCTGTTCCTATACCCCATGATTGTACCACAGTAGAGCAGGAATGGCCACATGTGGCCTGGCCACGGATGTTGCCTGGTCATTTTGTCTCGTGGTGACTTAATAAAGAGGAAGTGGTTCCTAGGGTCAGGGACTCCTTTCCTTGACAACGGTTCCATGGCAGCGCATGGACGTGAGGAGAGAGATGCTAAAGAAGAAAGGAGGGAAGGTCAGAAGGAAAGTGGGAAGGGTGTGCGCTGTTTGCTGGCTCTCTGGCTCTTACCAGCAGGGCTCTCCATTTGCAGTCTTGAGAAAGCTTTGCGTCTGTGCATGAAGGATGAAGGAAGGGCTCATCCTTACCCATCATCAGTGTAAGGAGCTTGGTGTCGATGCAGACTTTGGCTTTTACAAACAGGTCCTCTTTCCCAGGTAACGTGACCTATTAACCAGTCCTTAGAAACAATACCAAGTCCATATAACAATGAAGCTCATTGTAGTGTTTGTAAACAACCCAAACTCAGTCTCATAAGGGTCTAAACCATGTACCCAACTGACAGAGCTGTAGAAATGTGCCATCACGGTATTGTGAACGTCGTTTCCTCCACCTTCCTACCAGTGGTGATGCAGTCTCGAGAACAACTGAGGATTCAGTCCTTCACACCACTTTGCCTCCAAGGCCGACTTGTGTCGTATTATGACGGAAAGGTGGAAGACTCCTCTAGGAAAGGTTTCTTGGTAAAGTAAACGGTGAGAACTTAGAATGAGCTCCCAGGAGCTTCCAGAGCATCAGACTCTTGGACTGGGACGGACAAAGTTAGCAAGTGTAGAAAGGTCCCAAGTTGGCGAGGCAGGGGCACGGGGGCTGGCGAGGCAGGGGCACGGGGGCTGGCGAGGCAGGGGCTTGGGAGCTGGCGAGGGAGGGCTTGGTACAGACCATTGCAAGGCCTGCCCCTCTGTCTCCCTTCCTTGCTTGATGCTATGGGGACAACAGGACAAGATGTGCACCCCTCTAAGTCCTCCTGTGTAGATTTCCAGTTACTACAAAGGAGGAAGGGAGGGGCCAGCCCGGGCTCTCCTGATTGACACGGTACTTCCTGTAACCTTCCCGCACAGGTTCAGGCTGGCTTTCTTTCTATGAGAAACTTCCCGGGGAAACTGGAGGGTGATAAGGAGTTCTGCTCGTGGTCTGCTCTTCATATATTCCATCGTTACTATGCCTTTGTCACCTCGCTTGGTTAGTGGAGTTTTTTCTATCAATATAAACAGGATTTTTTTTTTTTAAGATTTCCATTTTCATAGTGTCACTCTGATACTGACAGCTGCCCAACAGTCAAGTGGAACGTATAATTGCCTGTGGAAGAATATTCTAGGGCCGATCCTGTCTCTTTTATATTAAAAAGAAGTTAGACAGGCTCGCTAAGCCCCAGGCTTCTGAACTTGATGTCAATTTAGGAATTCATCTCATATTCTGTATATTGTATTCATATATTTTTCTACATAGATCAAGTCATTTTTCTCCAGGATTAGCTTAATAATATTTTCTTCCCTGTTTTGTCTCATAAATTGCCTTTTATTCTTTATCTTAATAATAAGTCACATTATTTAGTAACTGGCAATGAGTTAATTCTCTTCTCAACTTTTGAGTATTAACTGGCTCCTAAATGTTTGGCATTGAATTTTATGCAGTGTTTTAAGACAATGATCACACATGCACGGTTTTCTTGTTCATGATCTGTTTCTTTGCTTGGTGTTTGTGAGAAAGAGCTGTCCTTCGGACCACACTCTCAACTCCATGAACACGCCCCCATACCCACTCTGCGGCCCATCACTGAATCAAAAACTTTTAATCAGGACTTAACAAGGAATAACAGAAAACAATAGGAGGATATGCTTTTCTTTCTCAAGGCGGATCATTGGGATTCCTTTCAAGGTTTCTAATTGCTCACGTTAGCAGCCCTGATCAATGCTGTTAGGACCTTTTGCCCCCTCTGACTCACCTATGGGAATGGCATTCCTCTCTCTTTTGCAGAAGGGTTGGGGGGGGGATGATACTGTATCAGTGATGGCTCCAGGGAGAGAATCTGCAGGCGAGGTGGACAGCTGAAGGCCAGGGCAGTAAGACAGCATCTTCACGTCATGTCAGGCTTCATCTCCACTGTGGACTTCAGGCTACTGTCATTTTAAGTTATCTTCTGATGCCTTGCCCTTTTCTAGAGCCACAGAAAAATAAGCAAAATTGAGGTGTAGTATTTTACTGGCTTTATTTTTCCTCTGCTGTTCAGCTCTTGCAGATCTCCAAGAGGAGGGACTGGGCATTGTCCCTCCTCTGCCTCCTACACAAAAATGTTTAAATTATGTGAGCAAAGTCCCATGGCTATTCTTCAGCCTCTACTGAGTACCAATAAGCACAGGTGCATACTGCCACACTGTTGCTGATGGTTCCCAGGGAGGGCCCAGAGGATTACGGTTGACACTCCTCTTGCCTCTGAAATACCATAATGGTACCGAGGGTCCTGAATATGCCGCCATGGTGGCTGATGCCTCCTAGGGACTCCATTGTAGTGATTCTGGAAATGCCGATCCCTACATGAGGTTGCTGATTAAACTGTCAATTTGATACAACCTAGGAAAACTTGGAAGGAGAGTCTCAATGAGGAATTTTCTAGATCAGGTTTGGTGAGTGTCTCTCTTAATTGAGTGTCTCTCTTAATTGCTAATTAGGATGGGAAAACCAAGTCTGAATGTGAGCAGCGCAATTTATGAGCCGGGCCCTGAACTGCATAGAGAAAGCAAGCAAAGTACTAAGGACACAAGGGTTCGTGCATCCATCCATCATTCATTCATTATTATTCACCCTTAATCCCTCTCTTTCTCTCTCTGCTAGACTATGAACACAATGCCTTAAGTTTCTGCCTTGATTTCCCCACAATAATGGACTGAAACCTGGAATTAGAGGCAAAATACTCCCTTATTTCCCTAGATTATGATTCTTGCTGGAATAGTTTACACAGCAACAGAGTTGGGCCTAGAACATGATCCATCTGGGCACAGAATTTGGGACAAGAGGGAGCTCAGAAATGTGTGCTGAAGCCTCTCTTGCATTCTTCTGTTTAGACCGCTGCTATCCTCATGTGACTTCAGGAGGGGTAAGGGGCATTGACATGGGCCTCTGAGGTCGCCTTTTCAGTAGGAAGTAGGAACTGCAGGACAAATGCATGCTGCCAACAACTCCAACACTTGGCTTTTGAGTTTTGGGATAACCTTGGACACCACACCTTGTTCTTCAGGCTTCTGGGCCAACACATACCCTTGGAAGCTCAGTGCATCCTACAGCCTCCAACTGGGGAGAGAAAACAGTGGGGACAGAGCTGGCATTCATAGTCCTGGTCCTCTCGGCAGGGACACGCAGTTTGTTTCCAGAGGTCACCACAGAAGATGAGCATCTCGGCAGGGACACGCAGTTTGTCTCCTGTGGCCACCATAGGAGATGTGTATTCTCTGTTCTCACTGTAGTCTGACAGAAAGAGCACTGAGAGCCGGCACAGACAGAAGATTGGGTGCAGAACCTGAGTGGAAGAGAAACCCTGCCCACTCAGACATGTCTGGAAACTGTGAAATCTATGCAACTAGGCCCCAGGGAGAGTCCTGAGTGGTCAATGTGCATGCAGTTGACCTGACTGTGCCCTAGCGCCCAAGACCACTACCAGCCCAGGACCAAACTATGGCTTAGGACACAGAGGTCCCTAGAGGGACTCTGGGTGGTAGGTGGGCACAAACAATCTTGCATTTAAGACTACTTTACTACTCAATTTACCCCTACTTTAGAATTTCATTTTTCTCTACTTCTAATCAGTTCTTAAATGACTGTTCATGAATATCCCCTAAACTTGTTTTATATGGTAGTTAGTCTGATGACTCTGTGAACTAAAACTGCATTTTTATAGCTACATTATTTCCATTTTGGCTACCACATCACTTGAATTTTTAAAATATTTCCTACTTCAAAAATATCTCTCTATTTTTTCTTCCTTGTTTTTATTTTTTGGGAACAATTTTGTCTTAATGAGTTTTACCTCCCCTCCCCCATCATTACCTTTTAGGTTGATTTTTCAGCTCTTTTTTTTTTTTCAGAGATATCATGAAGGAGACACAGTCATGGAAGCCAGAGAAAGGTCTCCCAGACCCAGAAGTCTGAGCACAGTGACCCTTCTGTATTCCCTTAATCACCCCCAAATCCCTTTCATAATTGAATCTGCTCAAACTTTAACATGAGAGACTCAGGAGACTATGAAGTTTCAGGTTTCTTCCCTGGATAATACTAATATTACCTGTGTTCACAGCACATCGGGACTGCCAGCAGGCCATTATTTCCTCGGTTCCCTTATGAACAGCAACATTATTTAAAATCCACAGTCTCAACCACATAGGATTGTAGCAGACACTGGGCAGATCTCCAGGTCTGAACTGGGCAAAGTTACAAAGAATCGAGGGAGGTAAGTAAGAGCCTCCTTCCAGGCAGGGAACAGCAGTGAGTTATATCTGGTTTGACTCTATCAAGGTCTCGGGTTCTCTCTGCAGTTTCAGTAAGACACTCAGAAAGGTGACATTGTAGAAGTGTTTTGATGGATACACTACAAGAAGCTACTGAAGCACTGAGAAAAAAAAAAGCTATAACTTGCTTTGGCTGTTTGGCTACTGAAAGGAAGAAAAGAACATCTTGCCTCTCCAGAAGAATAGAGCCTGTGGCTTAATTGTTCAAACAAGTTAAAAAAATAAAACTTAAACTTTAAAAGGGCATGAGCCTCTAAGTGGGGGTTGGCGGCATGAGAAACAACTGTGGGTATATGTGGCTCAGTCTGTGAATCCTAGGAAGGCCAAAAGTGGCAGAGAGCTTCAAGAATGAAAGACTCCTTACAACCCTCTGAGCCCCACACTCCCTGGATGCACTGCCTTGGTAGTTTGGTCATATACACTGGGGGGACAGCACACATTAAACTGTGTCATGATGTGCTGTGTTTAAGGGAATATCTAGACCTGTCTTCATAGTCCAAGTCACCAGTGTGACTTACTCCAGCCATAATGTCATAGATACATGATGGACATCTGCACTCAGTTTTCAGAATTCTCTGCCATGTGAGAACCCCTGTTTGAATTGGGTTGATGGCCTCCCTCCTCCACAGTCAATCCTGCTTTTGATACTAGCCTAAATGTTCTCCCTAGAGAAACCCTGTATCCCAATTCCTCTTGTCTATTGGGTGTCAGGAGTAGGGTAGTGAAGCTCTGTACCTTACCTGTGTTACAGCAGCAGCTTAAACAAAAATTAAATTAGCTTATAGGTGGTCACTATATCTATGACATTCACTGTGAAATATTATATGACCAAGTTATAGTTACAGACTATATAATATAAATAAACATATAATTTGGCTAAAAAATTACCATGTACAACTAAGTATCTTTTTTTATAGAAAGCTCGTTAATTTGCCATCAACTCTTCCCAGTTGGGAACCAATGCATATTTATAAATAACTTGAAGATTTAAA
The DNA here is from genome assembly GCF_014885135.2 of Alexandromys fortis. Taxonomy (NCBI): domain Eukaryota; kingdom Metazoa; phylum Chordata; class Mammalia; order Rodentia; family Cricetidae; genus Alexandromys; species Alexandromys fortis. Next base: position 271,728 of record NW_026067905.1, read on the forward strand.
AGAAAATCTAAATAGAAAATCTAAAGATTCCAAGTAATGATTATAGAAATACCATCTATCAATCATTTTAACAAATCAAAATATAAAAATGAGTAAGTTTTTAACTTAAGAAGTTTTGAGAAGGAAAAGAAAATCAAAACAACTATGAAATTATTACAGAGTATAATAGTAAAAATCAATCATTGCAAAAATGTGATTCATTATAACAATAAACACAGTAGGCAAACCCTTGGAACAACTGAACAAGAACAGAAAAAATAATAGGTATATCCATAATAGAAAGTCAAAAATAAATAAAAAATAGAGGTATGAGATTATGATGATGAAATATACTTAAAATCTAGATAAAATTGATATTTTATGTAAGTTAATAAAAAGATACTGTGACTATAATTAAGAGTAAACTACCAACCACATTTCTACAAAGACACCAGGCAAAAGGTGATTTTGTACAGACAATTAAAGTCAAGGAACAGAGCAACACAAATCATCTACAATCACTTTTGTAATGTTAAAATCATGGCGAATTATATATCTAACTATGAGATCAGAAGTTCTTAGACATAAAATCAGGCAAAAACTTCCCAGAAGAAAAATGACATAATAAACAATTTTATGCAGAAAGCTAAACATAAATATGTATTTGTGCTAAATTAATATACTTTTCCATCACAAGAACAATGCACCTCAGTGAAACTAACGGTGTCTCAAAAAGGCAAGGATTGTTCAGTATCAGAAATTTTGTCTTTCAAAGTCACTAGCAGATTTCAGGTCCTCACATGCATTGCTGGGGTAAAGGCTGCTGTGAGATTAAACAACATTTGCACTAGTATCCCAAAAGGAAACCTGCAAGGAACCCCCTTTTTCTAAAGCCAACAGAAAAACAAAACAATATTGGAGCTGCACTTCACAGTTTGGAGACAGCTGGTGGTGGGCACTGCTGGAGAAGGGGTGGCCTCCAGGTGCATGAAGGCCATGAGACATGGAGTGCTGGATTTCCTCCATTTGTGTTTCTGAAAAAAAGCACAGTTCTAAGCAGACATTAACCATTCTGAATACTTTTCCTTTACCCAAGCCCTCAGCAGGCCTTGTTCAGTCTACTCTTTGGTCTGAGATATATCCGTATCACTATTTCCTCGGACCCAGAGTTGTACTGACACAGAGGATGTAGGGAGCACAGACATTATCAGGGGCAGGCAGCCATGGTGTGACACTGAGCAAACACATAACATAAGAGAGACAAGAGGGTGGCACCCAATGTGGGGCCCCGGGCTCATAACCCTGAGAATAAGAATCTCATGCTCTACTGACTGAGCTAGCTGGCCTGAGTTTCAAGACTGTCAAAGATACACCGAGAAATCTTATCTCAAAAAACCAAAACTTAAAAATAAAAGAAATAGGGTTTTTAAAAAGACACATAAAGATGGAAAACACACAGGGAGTCTGAACACTGTATGTTATTGTGTTGCTTTTGAATTGTTTGATGACTGAGCAAGGAACAACAGCTGAAAAAAAGATATTTGATTATAAATGCTGTTGGATTAATTCAACCTATATATTTTGAAAATGCCTTGAGTTCAAAACATAACTCAAAAGATATGCTACTTTGGAGAAGAGGTTTTGCTTTTGTTCCACAGAAATGAGAGGCTGTGGATTCATTCTGGGTTAAGAAAAATAAAGTTTGATTGAGGAAGACCCCCTGAGAAATCTCTGATAGGAGTGGATGGCCCAGATGATCCTTTTCAGAGCACCTCTATTGCAGTTTCCTCTGAGTTCTGCATCCAGGACAACATCAAGACTGCTGGTTGAGATGACCAAGCCTTGAAGAATTCTCTAGCCAGGATTTGATCATAATCCTAAATCTTCTTCAGGTCATCATAAGATTATCAGTGCCTCCAATCAGCAGGAAGTGCCTAGAAAACTACTTCCACACTCTCAAAACATTGGTTTTGGATGTTTGCCTTTGTTTAGAATGTTGCTTACAAGTTGCTATGGATGATAATAGTCAGGAAAAAGAAGCTAAACAAAGGAGATTAGATTAGGAGTTCTTGTTTTGAAAAGAAAAAAAAGGGGGAAGTATTGTGGGATAATGTTCTTATATTGTGTAAAGATTTGTCACTTGTATTGGTTTAATGAAACACTGATTGGCCAGTAGCCAGACAGGAAGTTTAGGTGGGTTGACCAGAATAGGAGAGGCAAGGCTCAGTCTGCAGTCACCAGCCAGATGCAGAGGAAGCAAGATGAGAATGCCTCACTGAGTAAGGCACCAAGACATGTAGCTAACATAGACAAAAATTATGCAATAGTTTAAGTTGTAAGAGCTAGTTAATAATAAGCCTGAGATAATAGGCCAAACAGTTTATAGTTAATATAAACTTTTGTGTGTTTTGTTGGTACTGAACAGCTGTGGTACTGTGGACAGAAACGTCCATCTACAGAAGGAGGCAGTCTGACAGAAATAATAACAAATATTGGAAAATTTCCTTAATCCATATTTTAAAATGAACATTATCATCCCACAGCTCTGTCTAAAAAGTTGGGGAGATGCAATTTCTGATTTACTGTGAAATTCTGATAAATCCTGGATTTCTGTGTTTTTAAAATATCATTTTTGTTTACTCATGCTTAGCACTTTCACTCAGTAGATTTACCACTGGTTGAGTTTTAAACTCACTGCTATCTGTAACCCACAGTGGGTCAGCCTTTTTGAACATGATATCACCAGGGATGGTGAAGTTTGGGTAAATGGACTTGACAAGGTGCATAGGGAATTACAATGTGAGCCACTGTTCATCTGCTCTTGGTCACTCTCTTGTTGGTTCCCTGCCCAACAGATGTGGTAACGACGATGAGAAGTGAGAGCTTTCCCATTGACCAGAGCTCCAGCTGCCCTGGGAGTTCCATGGTTAGCATCTGACTTTCTATTTTTCTGTCTCTACATAAACTGTAGAATGTACATGATTTTAACAAGCATCTATCTGTTGAATGAATTGATGTATTGGCAGCTTAGAGAATGATTGGCGGCACTGAATCAACACCTTATATACTCACCACACAAACCATAGAAAAGCTGAGTGTCCACTGAGGAATGGCCTGTTCTACTGCGGATTGCCATATGCTTCAAAGCTGCTCACTGGTCATCAAAAAGATGAACCCAGAAGTTTCTCTTCCAGGGACTGGGGGTACAGTTCAGGCAGCAGAGTGCTTGCCTAGCATGCATGAGCCTTGTTCAAGGCCCACCACAACAAAAATAGTGCATCTTCTCCTGCTGGGAGTGATTTTCAAAACCCATGCAATTAGGGCAAAGGCACCCATTGTCTCCTGCAGGTGAATGATCCATTTGCCTGACTCTCCTGCAGAAGAAGCCACAGTGTGTGCAGAAAGTGGCCTCTTTGTCATACTGCTCTAGCACATCTGAGAGGTGGGACTCAAGTCAATACTACACTTCTCACTGCCAGGGGATCTGGACATATGGTTTCAACTGCCTCCCTCTCCAGACAGGAAGTTAAGTGCTTCAGCAAATATCCTTCAATACTTCCGTCTTCCTGCTCCTCTTCCTCCTACTCCTTCTCTCTCTCTCTCTCTCTCTCTCTCTCTCTCTCTCTCTCTCTCTCTCTCTCTCTCTCTCTCTTTCTTCTGTCTTTCTTGCTTCTCTGTTACAAAGCCTCATAGTTTTACTTATCACAATTCTATAATATACATTTTCAAGATTTATTTATTTTATGTGTATGAGGTACATGAGTGCTTTGCCTGCAGGTACGTCTAGCATGATTATAAAAATCCAGAGACTGATATTGGGGTTCAACCTGAAGGTCAGAAAAGCAAAACAGCCAGCAACTGGGTCTTACCTCTACTTTAGTCTGATGTGGTGATCCTGTCTCCAGAAATCTCAGAATGAGACTGTGTGTGAGAGCCATCTCCTCCCATCTCTAGGGCTGGGATTAAAGGCCTGCACCACTATCACCCAGTTTCTATGGCAAACTACTGTGGCTACTGGGATTAATGGTGTTTATCACCACTGCCTGGTTTGTAAAGCTGATCGATGGGGCTGTTTTACTCTCTGATCTTCAGGCAAGCTTTATTTATTAAAATACTAATGAATCATCACTAGAGGTATGTAGATGTACCACATGCATATAGTGCCCATGAAGGCCAGAAAAATGTGTTGGATACCCTAAGCTTTAAGTTGCAGAAGGTGTGAGTGTTAGGAACCAAACCTGGTTCTCTGCAAGAGCAGTAAGGGCTCTTACTCTCTGAGCCATCTCTCCAACCCTTATATTTTTTATGATTCATCATCAACATCAATTCATAATTCCTTCTAAGTTACTGGCTTCTTGTGCTTTCATTAACCCACGAGAGTCTTAGAATCAATGCATTTTAACCCTAAGAAATTAGGATTTTAGTGGCTGAGGGAGGCCCTACATTTGATCTCCACAGGAAAGAAAAATTGTTGGGGTTTTGTTTGGAGCTGTAGTAAATTTAGAAATTAACTTCCAGATAATGTATACTCTCAAAATATTGGTTATTCATAACCTCCTGCATGAGTTATTTTATTTAGCTAAATTATCAGGTATGCTATTCAATAAACCTTCTAAAACTCTCAATAAAAATCTTATGTATTTTGTTAATCTTACCCTTGGGTGCCCTAAAATGTTTATGTGTGTGTTAAAGTGGAAACATCTTTCATCATTAGTCTTCGTGCAGTTTTGGTGTAACACTGCTCAACTGAATTTGTATTTATGGATTCACTTAGACTTGTGTTTCTCTTAGTTAATAAGAAATGCCAAGAATGCTCACAATGTAAGTTTCTCTTTCTGGTTCTGATGCCTATTTCCTGTCTGCCATGCTAAAAATCCTCCGACAATGACCAATGGAAAACACCATGTGAGCTAGGGACAAGCTGGATTGAAGGCCAGCTGGTTCTTCCCAGGGATGCTAATCTGCAAGAGGCATCAACAACTCAGTGGGATGCAAATACGTGGTGCCAAAATATTCAGGTCCCTACAAGCAAATCCTTATATTGTTGGCAGAAAGAATATTGGTCCTGCACCCGCCAAAATGGCAAAAAGAAAAGAAAAATTACCCTTTGCCAGCCACTTCTGCAGCTAGCTAGTATTCAGTCACCTGAACTTGGCAGTTACCAGCAGCTCAAGTTCTCAAACTAAATAATGACCACATGGTTCTCTTTACTAAGGATAACCAATGTTCCTTATTATAGAATTTTAATGCCCTTGCTTATCTCCAAAACATACCTAGCTTGGAGAAAATAATTGATGGCCCAAGGTAGTATGCACTCCTCTGTGAGGCGGTGTTCTTTAATAGAAAGCTGACTCCATCTGAGCAAATAACACTTGCTCACTGTTTTGAAAGGGAAGCAAATTATCGGCTTACTTAATTGGTCTTGACCAAGGGCTTGTCTTTAAAAATATCTGAGGGGCATGTTTCTTTGGGGAGATTTGGATTGTTTACCTTCACCGTTTCCCAGAGACTAGAAGTTGCCAGAAACTTCAGCATGTCTGTGTATACGTGTACCTCCACACTGAGCAACTCAGTTCCAGGAGAGGGAACTTCCAGCACCAGTTGTGGGCATTCACTCATCTTTCTTGTGAGGAGAGAAGACATATTCCACTTATTTTGACAGATTTTTAATTTTTTTCCTTCTTTAATTCACAGCGAAGCATTTATATTACTTTAGTCTTTGTTTTGGGGCATTTTGGGGTCTCTGACAATGTCTCATACTTCAGTCCTACCCTTCACTCATATTTTTTCCCCTAAAGATGTTAGTTTCCTTTTTCCCATCTCCAGGTCACACTTTGCTCACTTTCCTCTCCCCCACATCAGTCACTCTGTGGCAGCTCAGCAGCACCACAAGAGAGTGCACAGGGACAAGACCGTGTCTGTGATGGGAGCAGGGGAAGACGGAGGGAGCTGGACGAGCAAGACCCAAGACCCCTGTGTCGGAAGGAGGAAGAGAAGAAGTGAGTGAAGAGGGTCAGAGAGAAAGAAGACGAGGTTTTCTGGGACATAAAAGCTGTGCATATTAGTTACCAAGAGGCTCTGCAATACATAATAGAACACAGATCTCCAATGTCTGTGAGATTGCCAAGCAATAAATAGACTTTAACCAATATAGAAACAAGGAAGGCTTAAACACATACTTACACACAGTGTGTTTATCGAAGATTAAAGTGATGTAATAATAGAATAAGCATGAACACGATATATAAGTAAATGGAAGATAAGATCGTCAGTTGAGCACAACATACATGCATCATCTTATTCTCATCCGGGTCCCCTCAGAATTCTGTCTGGGTCTCAAAACGCCTCCCACCTCTATGATTTGGGGGCTATATTTTCATGTATATGAACTTAACTATAAGCTGGATTGTGGTGACGCATGCCTTTATTCCCAGCTCTTGGGAGGCAGAAGCTGATAGATCCCTGTGAATTCAAGGCCAGCCTGGTCTACAAAGTGAGTTTAGAAATCCTGTCCTGAACATCCAACAACAACAAAAAACTTAACCTCAACATCACAACTGTTTCCCAACCCTCATCTCCAACATGTGCACTCCCAGATCTCCACATCTGTGTGGCTAGAGCTAGGGGATGGAAATGAAGGCAGATATAGGAATGCTTTCAGCTGTGCTTCTCCTTCTTAGGAAGTAGCTCACTACAAGAGGAAAGATGCAGATGCAGAGGCCAAGTAAAATGCTCATAGAGTTGCCAGAGGGGAAAGGAATAGGGCTTTGAATGAGGGAGCTGAGACACTTCCCTCTGGGGACCAAGAGCCTGAAGGATGTCCTGCAAGCAGTGGCTACCAGAACAATCATCCTGGAATTATGGCAGACTTTAGGGTCACATGAGACGTTACAGCCCTTGTGAAAACTGTAGTATGATGGTACCAAGCAGGAGAGGAGATGGGTCTGGGCAGCTCCTTAGGGATCACACTGAATATTTGCTTACTAAGAAATCTGGGGCATTTTCCTTTATGATACTGGAAGAATTTGGAGGTTGGCGAGGAGAGAGTCAGTGCTAAGCTAATTGACTTCAGTTGTGTACAGTGTTGGGTTTCAGGTTTTTACCTAAAAGAGTGAAGAATGAGATTCAACAGTTTCTAAGATTCTCTTCCCATCTTTTACCCACACTGCTATAAAAGCTGTCGTTTACTGAGAGCTTGCGATGTACCAGGTACTTGGCTTGCCTTGGCTCATTTATACTTTGCAGTAAGCCTACAATCTAAATATCTATACCCATTTCTAACAAGAGATTGAGTATTGCCTACATATTCACTGCATGACGATACTGGGTGTGAACCAGCTTGTGCCATTTCCTCCAAACCAATAGGGTTTTAATACTTTTTAAAAAAAAACATCTCTATAATTCTAAATATTTAAGTAGAATATGAGCTGAACTAACTGCCCTCTAAATTCATGTCTCTATCCCCAGAGATTAACGTAGCTCCCAGACCTCAGCAGAGAAGTTCATTGTAGTATGGGAGTGAAACAGAAACTCACAACTGACCAGAGGGCAGAGACGTGTGAGTGTGATGTGCTCAGCCATAATGGAAAATCTATCACACCCTCTCTGCTAAAGTTCAGGGACTGCGGGAGAGCCAAAGGTAGACAGATTATAAGAGCCAGTGGTCGGCAAGGACTGGGATGGAACAGTGTCTTAGATGAGTCGGGAGTGCTGCACACAGGAACTCACAGTGGCCATGGTTGTTTGCATAAGATCAAAGCCAGACAACAGGCTAGCCCAATAGGGGAGGACTCCTCAGTTCCCACCCCTAGCTAAAGAGTGGTCCCCAGTTTTCCGTAAGAGTGCATCTCCTGCTAGGTTGGCCATGGTCAGTGGGGAGCCTGCACCCATGTGTATATGGAGAATGCCGAGTGGACTTAGTGGATTATAGAAAAAAATAAAAAATAAGATAAAAAGGGCAGAAAGTAGGGATGGGACTTGGGGATATGGGTAGATCACAGAGGAATTAGTGGGAGGGTAAATAAACATGGTCAAAATATATTTAGGCATGTGCATATCCCTCAAAGAATTAAAATAGAGCACTGAAAGACTAAAATGTGGAATGCACTGCTCTTGAAAAGGTAGTGACCAGGTGATGAGGTCCATCTCTACGGAGAGAAGGAAAAGCAAGAATTTGCAGAATGTGGACAGTTGTCTCATTTACCCCTGGGAGAATCTGTGGGTAATCAGCTTCATCTGAAGGACTGATGTGATAAACATATTTTCCCTAGAGTTTCTTTTAAAAAAATATAAGTTCTTTCAGGATTTCATATATATTTTTTATGAGGTTGACTTATTTATTTATTTATTTATTTATTTATTAAAGATTTCTGTCTCTTCCCCACCGCCGCCTCCCATTTCCCTCCCCCTCCCCCAATCAAGTCCCCCTCCCTCATCAGCCCAAAGAGCAATCAGGGTTCCCTGCCCTATGGGAAGTCCAAGGACCACCCACCTCCATCCAGGTCTAGTAAGGTGAGCATCCACGAAACTGCCTAGGCTCCCACAAAGCCAATACGTGCAGTAGGATGAAAAACCCATTGCCATTGTTCTTGAGTTAAGGACATTGAGCCTATAATTCGTGATCTTAGAGAAGCTAAATAAGAAGGAGAACCCAAAGAAAATCATATAGGCATCCTCCTGAATATTAACCTTCATCAGGCGATGAATGGAGACAGAGACAGAGACACACATTGGAGCACCAGTCTGAAATCTGAAGGTCCAAATCAGGAGAAGAAGGAGAGAGAGCACGAGCAAGGAACTCAGGACCGCCAGGGGTGCACCCACACACTGAGACAATGGGGATGTTCTATCGGGAACTCACCAGGATTTCATATATTATATTTGATCATTTTCATCCCCTCTCCCAACTCCTCCAGTTCTACCCTCTGCCCATACCCCACCCAAATTTCTACCCTCCGTCCATATACTATACATTTTGTGTCATCTCTTAAAATCAATCCAGACTAGTTTGGTCTTCCTATGTGATCTGACCATTTCCACCGACCATGGATGCTGTTCTGATTAGATAAATATGGTTGCACAGGATTGAGACTTACATTTCATTTGATTTGTGGTCTTGTCTAGAAATATCCTCTAATACCTGGGCACATTATATGGGTGAGAGGAAAAGAGAATGAATTAGTTGGCATCATCTTAAATGACCATAGTATTATACTTTCTATATCAGAAATATTTTACAAGAAGAATAAAGAGAAGCCATTTTTTTCTAATTACTTTGAAATTTTCTTATGTATGACTGAAAACCATATCTACCAATAAATATGCACGTGTACATAGATGCTTGAGGGAAAATAGTCTTCCAAAAGTTCAAACTTTAGATACTGATACATGGAGAGCTTATTTACTGCAATCAGTGTTTGTGAGCTTTTGAAGACAGTTGATGCTTTGGATTCAACCAACATTTCCGTCCATTCCTCCCTGTGGAGAGCAGGCAAGCCTTCCTCCTTTTGACAGTGGGATAGTGAAGGCTTCATCCTATTCTACAGGGTGGCTTAACTTGCAGCAATAATTCAGTTTTGTATTTTGATTTGAATAAGAAACAATAGCATATACTGGGACTTGGGAACTACACCCTATCTGTCCACCTCTTCTAAAAAGTCTAACGTCATTTATAGCATGAATTCTTTACAAATCTCAAATAAATACTAGTGTGATTTCCTGGAGCCTAGGCCCCTGGGTGAGGACAGGAAAGGAAAGGGTAGACCCAGAATGGGAGCAGCCAAGCCCAAATAACAGGACCTGGGGGACTTTGAAAAGGGCATCATTCCCCCAATACCATACTTGGCCATTTACTGTAGCTGCCTGCAATGAGCATCACCTGCCTTGGCATTTTCTCCTTTCTGGTTACTGATGGCTCTAATAAACACATACCTGAACAATTCTGCCGCCTTCACCATGCTACAGTTTTACTTGGGCAAACTGATTAAAGCCAAGTTGAAATTCTATTAAAAAGGTCTTCATCGTGACTGCTTCCCAGGAAGCTACCTGCCCAGACCCGTCTGCCCTGCTACCCAGCTAGCATTTCGGGTGCATCCATTGCTCCTGAAACATGTCCTTGAACAAACAGTAGCCCATAAATGAATGTGAAATGTTAGCTTCCCCATTATTAGAAAAAATCAAATTACTTAATGTCTAATTATCCCTTTAGATGCGGCAACACATTTGTAAACAGCCACAAAAGAAAACGAAGAATGCTGATGTTTGAAATTCGGTCACGGAAGTTACCAGTGATTTCGTTGATTCCATTTTCCCCGTGTCCCAGCATCAATTGCCAAATTTCTCACTCGCTGGGTGATTGCCAAAGCATAGAAACCCCTAATGAAGAATGTCGGTGCAGTTATTAAGTTATTACCGCTCCCAATAGTCCTTCTCTTCTCTCTTCTGCCTTTCTTTCCTCTAGTCCTCAAAGAGGGACATTGTCTGCAAATGGGCTAATCATCCTGCCTGGATTTATAATGCCATTAAGACACTGTCAGAGCCAACCTAAATAGCAAAGCCCACAGAAAAGTGAGCTATTAGCAAAGCGCATGGAAGAGCAATGCTGATTGTGATGAATACAATGGCAATGTACTCATTAGAAGGGATTGAGCAGGACATCCAAGGCTTTGTTGTGTCCTTTTTCTTCTTTAGCTCACTTTGATGAACTAGTAAAGTGAAGGAAGTCAACTGGTCCCCTGCCTCGACCTCCTTGCTGTGCTAGCTCATGTGACTTGCTCCGTGTGGAAGTGCCTGTCCGATTAATACCAGTCTGCATCTTCCTTCAGATGTCAGAGAAGTCTACACTCTTGGGTCTATCAGCAGCCTCACTGAGATAAAACACCCACACCAGAATTACACAGAATCCACTTTATCAGCGTAGCCACTGTTTCCTGGGAAGTTCACAGGGTGGTCTGGCCATCACCCCAGAGTGTCATGCAGCATTTTTCCTAGCCAGAAAGAAATCCATTCGTGGCCACTCTGTGACACCACTAGCCCAGGGCAGACCCATCTACACTCTGTCTCCATGGGAAATTAACTGATTCTGATCATTTCATCACCTGGGCTTTTCATGAAATATAACGATCTTTTGTAAGTGCTATATTTTACTCAGCACCAGCCTTTCATTTATTTTTATAGGCAATCACATTCTGCAATATGACACAGTCCATTTGTTTACATATTCATTGTGTGACAGACATTTAGGTTGTTTCTACCTTTTGGCTATAAGGAATAATACCACTGTTATTGGATGTTCAAATACAACATTTATATGAAGACATGTTTTTGTTTCTTTTGGGTAGAAACACGTACACGGACTCATCAGCCAGTACTAAGATGTTCAAGGCCAGGTCACATGTTCTCTGTGAGTCAAACTGCCTTTACAGTAGCTTCACCAATTTGCTTCCAATGATAATGTGGAAATAATCTCTTTGCATCATAAATGGCACTTGATATGTATGTTTGACTACAGTCGACCCAGATACTGTAGACTAGACTCTCACCATCACTTTGATTTGCATTTCCCTAATGACTCATGACATTCAGCATCCTTTTATGGGCTTCTTGAACATTTGTATATTTGTTTTGTAAGTGCACTTCTTTAACTCCTTTACAAATATTTTTATTTTAAAATCTCATGTATGCGGTGACAGCGGTAGATTCCAGAAAAGGAGAGGAGTGAGCATGGCTTAGCATAGGACCTGCTAGTGAAAACACCAGGGTCAAGAGTCAGGCTTGCAACAGGAAGAACACAACATTATGTCCAGGCTGCGACTGTCCATGAATATCTCTCTCTCTCTCTCTCTCTCTCTCTCTCTCTCTCTCTCAAGTTTTGACCAAATCCATCTTCCATCCATTCCCCTAGCCCCTCACTTTTCTTTGTCCAAGTTCGTGGGCTCTTTTTACTTAAAACTCCCTGAATCAGGCTTTGGGAGACAGGCATATTCAGGAAGTATGGCTTGTATACAGCCATTTCCATCTTAACTACACTTCCATCAACTCAAAAAGGGAAGGAAGACTTTGATGAACCTCAAGGTCAAACTCTATATCTAATCCATTCTCCACAAACACTTCCAAACCTTTTAAAACAATAGTTTTATAACTATCTATTTATAATTGTCTTAGTACATTAACACATACACAACCAAGAGGAGGAGGGAGTAAGCGGAGTCAAGAAGACACCATGTAGCTGCTGGAGAAAAAAAGCACATGGTACTGGTAAACTACAAACCTCATGGTAAAATATAAAGTAATAGAAATGGGTTAATTTAAGATATAAGAGCTAGCTAGAAATATGCTAAAGCCATTGGCCAAGCAGTATTGCAATTAATATAGTTTCTATGTGATTATTTCAGATCTGGGTTGCTGGGAAATGAACAAGCAGTCTCAGTCTACACACAAACACATATACACAAACACACAAAGTTTCTTTCTAAAATTGTTAACAGCATCAACATGCCCCAAGTTTGAATGTTTACTTTCTTTATAGCCATTCATTTAACAGCTCATTAGTGTGGAACATTTTGAGTAGACATCCAAACAGTCAACATGCATATGAAGAAACTGTTATCAGTCTCACTAATTATCATCAATTTGCAAATGAATAGCCAACGGTAGATCCCATCACACTCGTTGGAATGACTATTGTCAGTAAGAGTAGAGATAATAAGCTTGAGTAAAGGCTGTGAAAGATATGACTTCTTCTGCACTGTAACCTAAGAGTGTCAATCATAATAGTCATTGTGGAAAACACTAAGACATTTCTTCTGCAAAGTAAAAATAAAGCTATCACCATGCAACCCATCTGGATATGCATCAAAAAGAAATTAAAGCATAATATTCTAGAGACATCTGCACCTCCTTGTTCCATAATTCAACTCACGAACAGCATGTTTCAGAGTCAATATAAACATCCAAGAGATGAGTGGGTAAAGATAATGTGATACACACAACATACAAGAATCAAAACACACACACTATGGAATTCTATGGAGCCTTGAGAAGTCAATTGCATCACTTGCAGAAACATAGATGAACTTTTGGACATTATATTCAGTGAAATGGGCCAGATACAAAAATACTAATTCCTTCTGTTTTGACTCATCTGGAGAATATAAACAAACCAAATCAAAATCAAACAAACAACAACAACAAAAAGAAAACCAAGACAGGGAAGAGATGTTGATTACCAAGCACAAGGACAGGGCATAACATTGGGTGAATATTGGTTCAAGACAGAAATTTTTAGAAGCTCATAAAAGAATCCATCATCTTTATTACATTTTCATTTATGGCATTTTATTATGTTCTTCCTTTTATGTCTATTTCTAAGTTCAGATAATTTGCCTTGCCTTGCTTGTGTTCTCCTTCGTCTTTTAGAGTATCTGAAATGCCAATTCTGGTTGTTGAAAAATCTCCATCTTGATAGTCTGACTCTGCTGAATAGAAAAGATGGCCTCACCTGTTGACATTTTATCACTTTCCCTTGATTTTTTTTACATATGTCATCACTGTAGCTGACATTTAGTTTCATATTAGGACAATAGAGACTGGTGTTTTCCCAGCTGGAACAAAGCAAGCCTTTATTTTTAAAGTCAAGCAGGATGGATTTGCTGAGGCTCTCATCAACATGACGATACCACAGACTATATTCCTCTAGCTTGGCTTTGCATTTAGAATAAGAGCTGACATAGTCTGAGATTCCCCTTTTGTTATTTCCCAGTATGTTACAGCCTTAGTGGAGGGTCATCCTTTGGCTGTCCCTCCTAAGGGATCATTCTCAACACTGCTTCACCACTGATTTGATGTTAATTAAAACTTCACATGCAAACCATTAATATGGAAAAGGAGCAATATGGTTCTGAATTTTCTGATTCAACTTTACTCTTAGGAAGTGCTCTGTACCTGGGACCATAGGCTTCCTCCTGGACCATATTATGTTTAGCTTTGTTTCTTGGCACAAACTGTGATGGAGGAAGGTAATTGGTTAATTATAATAAACCAACTGCTTGGCCTCATAGCTTAGAACATAGGTGGGTGGAATAAACAGAATAGGATGCTGGGCGGAAGAGGAAGTGAGGTCAGACTCTGCGCTGCTTCCAGAGGGACCGGACAGCCGCCATGCTCTGCTCTCCCAGGCAGCT
>NW_026067905.1:288517-399339 GCF_014885135.2 Alexandromys fortis
GGAAGAGGAAGTGAGGTCAGACTCTGCGCTGCTTCCAGAGGGACCGGACAGCCGCCATGCTCTGCTCTCCCAGGCAGCTGCAACCCACGATGGACTTAGGCTAGAATCTTCCCGGTAAGCGCACCTTGGGGTGCTTACACACATCATTAGAAATGGGCTAGTCCAGGTGCGAGAATTGGCCTATAAGGGCTAGAGTTCATGGGCCAAGCAGTTCTTTAAATGAATAAATACAGTTTGTGTGTTGTTATTTTGGGCATGAGCTAGCCAAGCGGCCGGGGTGTTGGGGACGCAGCCCACCACTCTTATTTCAACAAAACTGCCACCTTGAGTTAAAGGTTTTTTTCTTCTGTCTTCCTTCACCGGCAGCAAAGAGTGTGTGTCCTTTTAGAGCGTGGTTCTACAAGTCATAAATAATCTACTTTAACTAGAAGTCCTTTATGACCACAGGTGTAATCTCACACATTCCTACCAAGAATAAAAATACCACCCTCCTAACTTAGTGTTCTAAAGAATCTGTAATGGTTCGTTAAGGAGACAATTCTGTCTCAAAGAAGCTGGATGCTCCTCTCCGATGCTATCAGGGATCCTTTTATAAACATTCCTAAGAGGCCAATATGTGGCTTTGCAGGCAGGAATAAATTCCCTATGTCTCCTAGGAATTCCACTTGGCAGTCTGCATCAGTATCTGTTAAACTTTCTTCCCTATTTTTATCTGTGTGGTTCTACAGGTGGAACCTGCGGTGTTAAGCATACTAGACAAGCACATTACCACGGAGCTACATCTCCTGTCCTCTTTTTGCACTATATTTTGCAGCAGGGTCTCACTATGTTACCAAAGCCAGCCTTGGGCTTGTGATCCTTTGCGTCAGCCCTGTGGGTAACTAGGATTACAGGTCTGTAACAGTGGGTTCAGACACGGTTTCTTAAAAGAAAGGTTAGCACGATTCTTCTTCCCATTGCTTTATGGATCTGCCGCAGGTACGGTGACACTAGAATGCCAGCTCTCTTTGCAGGTACCCACTTATCTTGGATTTAGGTTGAGACATTTTCATCATGTTTTCTATAAATGGTTCGAGAAAACATGAGAGAGAATTTGCTGACTGTCTTGTGTCTCTGTTGTCACTGTTTTGAAGGGAAAAGGTGATTTTCTTTTCAGCTTCCCGTCCTAAACAGAAGCAGGAGTTCTGTGATGTATGGAAATTACTATAAGGTTTCAGTGTAGAAAGCAGCATGACCAGAATATGAATGTCACGACACCAAGCTACTGGATTTTCAGTAGTCCGCAGGTAAATTGACTGATAAGTAGATTAAGGTTACAGCAAGGGGGAAGTGGAAACAAAGGGACTCAGACCACAGGCGGGCACGACCATTCATGTATTCGACTTCATACTGGATGTTGGAGAGGAACGCTTTGGATCAGCTTGCTGACTGAGTTCCATGGTGGGGTGGCTCCACAAATATTCCCTTCTCACTTTCAGACAGTCCCGATGCATCCTAGCAGCTAGGTTCTTTGTCTTCGCTAGTTAAAAAAAAATTAAAAGAGGGGAAACCGTCTCAGAGAAAAGTGAACGTGAGGTGGATTGGCAAACTCCTAGAGTAGAGGAGCCCCATCCCCCAGGAGCTTTCGGATAAAGAGGTGCCTCTTGGTCACTGACTTCTTTCCATTCAGCTTCAGAAAGGAGCCTTCAGTTCTCTTCCAGGTTAACACCCTTGTGTGCTTTGTGTAAATTTGATGGTCTCACTCTAGAGTAGTTTCCTATCACAGGAACCTATGCTATACTTTTCTGTAACCTTAAGTTCTTGGCCAATCTTCTCCTTCTACCACAGAAGTTGCTTGAGTGAGTGGATTGTGTCCATCTTGAGGAACTATTGGTTTTGAAGTTCCAGATCAAGGTCTAGCCTGCAATAAACACTCAGCTAATATTAAATAAATGTGTCACTGCCTGAGTGGAGTACATGTTTTGTACATGTGTGTGGGGTACATGTGCCCAGATGTGAGCATGCAGAAGTCAGAGACTTCCTGGGTCTTCTATTTCTTTCCAGCTTATCTTTGCATTTCAGCCTCTTACTGAACTGGACAACTTGACTGGTTGGTGGAATCCTGGAATCCACCTGCCTCCACCTGACAGCGCTAAGGACACAGACCCGCATGGCCATGCCTGCTTTAACATGGACGCTATAGATCCAAGCTCAGGCTCTTGTGTTTGTGCACCAGTGCTTTGCCCTCTTGACTAAACTTTATTCTGCTTCTGTTTATTGGAAGAAATGTTTCAGACTCACTTGAAGCTAACCTGGTCGTACTGGATGGGTACAGTCCCCTTCACTAAGGCCAAGATGAGACTGAAAATCACTGCCATCAGGACGAGTTAAGAGGCAGCTGTTGAGAGAAGGAGGTTGGCAGGTGTATGCTGTTTCTGAGATATTCTGCTTGGATGAGAAGCAGACGTTGACAGTGAGGAGATGGAGGAAGAGACTGGGTTCTTCCTCTCCGCTTGTCGCTATGTAACAACTCTCATTCAAACTCCTTCTTACTAAAGCGTCTGAATCCAGAGAAGAAAGAGAGAAGCCTGAGAGACGTGGATACACTACGTATACTTTTTCATTAATCTAATTCGGTTAATTAGAATTGGTGCTTCTCCCTGGAGTCTCTCATTACTCGCTATTGCCTCTGTATCACATCTTCTCCTCTGCTCCTAAGCAGGGGAGGAGTGCACAGTATTAATGTAATACACTATAACAAGGTGTGTAATTATTGTACAATAACCTGCTCTCAAGGAGCAAAGAGAAGATATTGAACAAAGGGTAAGATCCTTGCAAGCCCTTGCTGTGTAGCTATTACAACCTAGCTGCGCAGTGCTTAGACCACTTTTGTGAGCATCTAAAGAATTATAACATAAATTGTTAAAAATAAGAAAGAAAAACATTGGGAAGAATTATAAAGAAAATGTCAATTTATGAAATAATTTTTACTATTTTTAACTTCATCTGAGTTAATGTTGCATAGATGATAATTTCCTTGCCTGTTGGAGACTAGTTCTAAAAAAATAAAAATGTCTTCCAAAATGGGGTGAAATGCTGTAAGTGAGAACTTACTTTCCGTGAACGAATAGTTTAAACGGTAGCTTATGGAAAGTACTTATTAAGCAAAATAGGAATCCAAAGTTAAAAATCTTAAACTCTTAGAGATCCCACCATTTCAAGATTTCAGGACAGAAACTGAACAGTTCATAAGGCTGTCAGTTAGAAACATAAAGAACCCCAAATTAAACTAAATACGACTTTCTGGTTTAATATCTACATTTAACACTAAGTAGGAGGTTCAGTGGGGGAGGCAGTCTTTGGTATTCATGTTTCTCGAGGCTAACATTTCTTTATATGACTGTAAGAATGAGATTCCAACCATGAGCCTTTCAGCATTTACTCCAACTTGCACATTTTGGAGGCATGGGAGAATCTTTTGTTGAATGAATGATGAAGCTTTCCATAATTGCCAACATTTGAAGCAAAGGATTCTGATTCATGCAGCACCCCCTTTGCAAAATAAAAACACGTTACTTTGGTTTTTGCATCTTTGGAAATTTTTGACAGGAATGGTGTCACGTATGAATAATCCCAGAAATAAGAGACAGAGGCACGAGGACCGTGAGTCTGAATGGGCTACAGACGTGAGAGACCATCTTAAAACAATCCATATTGAGTCAACAGATAAACATGGGTATAATTATCAAGAGTCGCTACTGTTTATCATAGCATGACATCACAAGACAATTGACTTCGGAAGAAACTTAGATAAAGTCAAGATAAGCCAGCAAAGGAGAAGGCAAAGTTAGATTTTGAAATTCCTAAGTTTAGGGTGTGAGCAGCTTCTGTGAAGCATGGAGACCGTTGTCAGTTGGTAAATTGCCATCTCTATTACAAATCTGGTATAAAATCTAGTCTTCATTGTTGTGTGTATACTGGGTTCTTTTATCGTAGTACAAGGAAAAAAAATAGAAAGCCCACTGAGGAACAGACAAAAAGAAACACAGCAAGCAAGAGACTGAAACCAGAATCTTGAACTTGAGTCTAATCCAATCAACACAATTAGATCTTAATCTCATTCTCTCTTTGTGATGTCCAGCATAATTAATCTGTCAAAGAGTGACCAGCTCGTCCCTTACAATGTATCTCTATGATGCTGAAGTTCTTGGCCACAAGCTCTGTCCCTCTCTTCTTGATCTAGCTTCTCATTACCCCATGAGCAAGCTCTAAGCCAACCAGATCAGAATTCACAAGGCAACCATCTATCTGTTGAGTAGTAATAATCCCTTTTGTAATATATGCCCCTTGTTAAGTTTCTAGCATCATGAGGGTTCCCACGTTCTGCTCTTATTTTTTGAGGGCTTTTTACGCACAGATCTAGTCAGAAATTATCACACATCCTAAGGCTAGTATATCCATCATTTTCCAGTTCTGGGAAATTAAGCCTAGTGCCTTGGCCACGGTAGGCAAGTATTCTACCACTGGGCTACAATCCTGTCCATCTTTTTTTTAAAAGCCAAGAAATTTTTCTTATCGTGAAGATGCCACTATCCCAATGAAAGGGGCTGAAATACTATGGCCATCAGCTTCACTTTATTCTAACATAAAGTAGGTGTCAGGTGTCCTTGACTGTAGTCAGCTCACTATATGATGCTCTCCATAAAACCACAGAAATTATGAAAGGGATAGCAGCACGCCATCGCTAGAAGAGCTAAGCATTTAAGTAACTGGCTTACACAACTGACGTTTGTCTTCTGGTCTAGCTTCTGACAGTCTCCATAGACACTACTGCCCGTCATCTCCTGGTGTTGATTGTCCATCTTCATAGGCAGAAAGGGTGGTGACACCCACTTTACCAAGGAAGCATGGCAATAAATCAGAAGGATCAAGTTCTGCTCTGGTTTCCAAGGTTCTCAGTTGACCCATCACAGTCTCACAGATGTTAGTAGGAGACACACGACTCCTGGATCCAAGAGATAAGGCTTTATAATACTTGGCATGCAGTAGGCTTCATGTAAGTACCTGTTCCCTTTGCCCCAAAGTCAGTGGGGGGGAGGGATGGTCATAGATGGACCGTGCATGCATGGGCTTTAAACAGGTAAATGAACACCTGGGGCACATAATACATACATTACTGGGGTTAAACATGTTGCTTTGGTTCCTGGAGAGAGGGTGATGTCAGTGTTGGTGCACATCAGTTGGCGGCTAAGGCTTACTATGGCCCCTTGTCTGCCTGCTGAGCCTTCTGACTCCTAACTCAGTTTGAGTAATTGGTCTAGAACTCATTGCAAGAACTGCCTGAGGGCATTAGTCTAATCTGTTCTATTCTTGTGTGCCACAAGCTAAGCCATTCTCCTCTAGGAAGTGAGAAAGTGTTGAGAAGCGTTGTTAACTGTTTTGGGTGAGTAGAGGAACTCAAGGCAGCCCTGATGATCATGTACTTCATGGTGAGACTCGGGGAAGGATTAACCAACTCTTGCTATGACCATCTGGTAAGAGAAGGCAGATCTAGCCACTGGCTAATGTTAAGCAATTGTACATGTTTGGATGAGCTGCAACCGGGCATTGTCCTTGAAGAGGAAGAGGGTGCAGCCACCATTATTCTGCCTCTCCCCTTTGCCCAGGGCATAGTGAAGACCCCAGATTTGTGACTTAATTTCTCTTCCTACAAAATCACTGCACCACGTTTTATTAGTTGTGGCTTCTACTTTGTCCCAGACATTCTTTACTCACATCTGCCCTCATCTGGAAAGGTCAGGTACAGGGCTATACTATTGAAGACCTTAAGCAGAATTAAGTTTGATTCCTTTCTGGGCAGGGGGGCTGTCTCAGGGAGCCAAGCAGACTTCCCTGAGGTGACTGATAGGGACACAAAGGCATAGAGTGCCCAGAAATATTGGTGGGTGTATGCTGGGTAGCATGTTGTCTCTAGGGGCCAAGGAGATTTACCTGGGGTTGCTGACAGGGAGAAAAAAAGGCACAGTATGCCCAGAGCATTGGAGGCTGTTATGTTGAATTTTCCAAATCACTCTCCCCAGGCCCTGTCATCTAAGCAATTATCCCAACAGCAACCAGAAGATAACAGAATGGCACAGAAGCATCTGGGACAGCAAGACAGGGTGAAGGGAGGTAACACTCTGGTAAATGCTACATCACTGTCTGACAGCCAAAGATCTAGAAAGCCGAAGACATGACTGATTGGCTTGGAGAGATACTGCGGTATTTCTGGAGTCAGCTAACCAGCAGCCTGAAAAGAAACATCAGTCTAGATGTGTGGGAGAGCCTCCGAGAATCTGAGGCAGCTTAGTCATACATGGAGGAGCAGGGAGTCTGGGTTACCCCAGAAGTATGCCACTCTTTCACAATGAACTGAGATGCCACTAAGACCAATATGAATGTTTTTATTTTCCTCTTTTTCATGTATTTCCTTTTCAATCCATGCTAGGGATCAAAGCTGAGGCCCAAGATTCTCAGTTGACCTATCACAGTCTCACAGATGTTAGTAGGAGACACTCGACTCCTGGATCCAAGAGATAAGGCTTTATAATACTTGGCATGCAGTAGGTTTCATGTAAGTACCTGTTCCCTTTGCCCCAAAGTCAGTGGGGGGGTGAAGCACCCTCTTCAACCAAGCTACAATGCCAAATACATATTCCTGAATATTCTAGTTACCCCTTAAAAATGCTTCTAAGCCCTTTCCACCTTGTTAGTCTGCAGACCCAAAATAACCCAGCCAAACAGGATATCAAGCCAAGGCTTCCAGGGACTGTGTGCTAAGTTTTGACAAGAGTTGCCAAGCAAGCTAGTAGCTCACTTGTCAAAAGGCATCCACCTGGAAGATCTTATTCTTAATCCAATTTCTGTTTTAATAACAAAGTACCTGAGGCTGGATACTTTATAAAGAAAAGAGGTTTGTTTGGGGTTCATGCTTGCGAAGTCCAAGAATGCGGATCAACACATGCTTGGCTTCTGGTGTGTTGTGACAGGTCATGAAGACAAAGGAAGGGGAAGTACGCATGTGTAGGTGTGTGCTTGTGAGAGAGGGATTGGAGGAGATGTCACCCTTGCTCTTCAGCTTGCTTCCAAGCTACCGGAGGTACTTCATCTCTATTCAACCCTTCACAGCATGAAGTCTCCTCCCACTTCCATGTCCCACCATTGCCCACCAACTGTTACAGTGGGAATCAAATTTCCACTTGAGTTTCGCTGGAGATTAGTCATATAAAAACCTTGCAATATGTGGAACAGACCATGTGTTTAGGAGTCTGGGGTAGTTTGAATGTAATTGGTCCCCATAATCTCATGGGGAGTGGAACTATTAGTAGATGCGGCTTTGTTGGAGTGGGTGTGACCTTGTTAGAAAAAGTGTGTCACTATGGGGGAGGGCTTTGAGGTTCCCTATGCTCGGGATACCACCCAGTGTTTTGGTTGACTTCCTGTTGCTCTCTAATCAGGATGTAACCAGCACCACGTGGGCCTGCGTGCTTCCATGCTCCCCATCCCATGATGATAACGGACTGAACCTATGAAACTGTAAGCTGCCATCCCAATATGTTTTCCTTATAAGAGTTGCCAGGTTCGTGGTGTCCCTTCACAGCAATAGAAACCCTAAGACAGAAGTTGGTGCAGGGACTGGGATATTGCTGTGCTAGACCTGACCACACTTCTATTTGAAGGCATATGGCCTATGGAACTGTGGAGAAAAGTTTGGGAATGCTTTAAGCCCTGCTTAATGGGCCATCCTACTAGGAACATAGAAGACAATGGCTCTGAGTGTGTCTTGAGGAACTGTGGGCCTCACTCAAGAGGTTTCAGAGGAGACAAATTGTAGTATGTTGCCTAGAGATTGGTCTTGGGACATTTTGGTGAAGAAAGTGGCTCCTTTTAGCCCTTGTCTACTAGTTTGTCTGAGGCTAAAGTAAAGAATATTGGATTAATTCCCATGGCAGGGGAAATCTCAAAACACCCTAGTATAGACTCTGTTGTGTGGTTACTGGTGGTAATTCTAATGAAGATTTATAATGAGAAGGATCAAGCTGAGCCGGGTAAACTATAAAATGCAAAATGTAAGGATAAAAGAAATACCAAAAAGTAGAATGGAACTAAGTCCTGTGTTCAAGGAGATAAACAGATTAGGAAATGGAATTCAGGGAGTGGCGACTTCAGGGCAAGATCCCGCCCAGCTAAGTTTCCAACCTGAGGCAAGGAACTAAAGAAAAGTTTAGAGCCAGTTCTGGTCCTGTAGACACCCCTAATCCCAGTACTGGGGAGGCAGAGACTGGCAGATCTCTGAGTTTGAGGCCAGCCTGATCTACAGAGCTTGTTTTAGGACAGGCAAACTTAGGTAGTGAAAGACACAAAGTTGGTGAAGATGTAGTTGAATGAGGCAGGCATGTTCCCTGCTCAGCAAGCAGCAGAACTAGGCAGCTTTAACTATGTGGTTCTGGCTTTAGAGTTAAAGATAGAAGAGAGGGGTTATGGAATTTGATTCTTCACCTAAGAAAAGCCACTGAGCCCAGGCCTGTGTCAAGTGTCCCTGAATGGAGGCCTAGTAAAGAGCGAAGATTGCCTTGGAGAAACCAGGATGTTAGAGATGCCAGAGTCATGGGATACCTGCTGAGGAGAGTTGCTAACAGGGAGTGGAGCCAGCTCAAGAGAAGGAAGTGAGTTGCAGTCAAGAAAACTGAAAAGAGTTGGAGATCTGTAGAGTGTTTTGACCTCAGCCACGGAGAGGCAGAATCTGAAGCTTGCTCAGCTGGTCTTTGGTCTTGCTTTGGTTCAGTATTTCCTCACTACGCTCCCTTTCTAGCATTTTGAATAGGTAATGTATAAGCTGGGCCAGTATATGCTGGAATTATGCGTTCTGGTTTTTGACTTTGATTTTTACAGGTGATTACATTTAAGAAATTGCATGAATCTCAGAAAGGACTTTTAACTTTGGATTTTAAATCATTGTTGAGACTGTGATAGACTATAGGGACTTTTGAAGTTGGACTAAATGCATTTTGAATTATGATATTGTTATAGCTATGGCAGCCCGGGGGTGGAATGTGATAATTTGAATGTAACTGCCCCCCCCAGTCTTATAGGGAGTGGATCTATTTAGGAGGTGTGGCTCTATTGGAGTGGGTATGACCTTGGAGGAAGTATGTCACTGTGAGGATGAATTTTGAAGTTTCTTATAGTCAGAATACCACACAGTGTCACAGATGACTTCCTGTTGTCTTCTGATAAAGATATAACCAGTACCGTGTGTACCTACACACCACCATGCTCCCCACCACGCTGATAATGACTGAACCTCTCTCTGAAACTGTAAGCGAGCCACCCCAATTTAATGCTTTCCTATAAGGGCTGCTGTGCTCATGGTGCCTCTTCACGGCAACAGAACCCTACCTAAGATAGATCCCAAGGCCAACCGCATGTGGATGCTTTTGTCTTTTACTGAAGACTCTGGTAGGCAAGCTCATCAGTTCTAGGGACCACCATCCCCAGCACACAGCGGGTGCGATAAGGCGAGGCATACCAGGAAAGGCACCAGTTCTTTGTATTTCTTCCTTAGTATTCAACTGACCGGCTTGAGCACATCCGTCAACCCATCTTGATAGTTTCCAGGAGCCTAGGGGAAGAAGACATGAGCTTTCTCAGAGGCCACCCGCCAGACCTGTGAGTAGTTATCCTAATCTGGACAACTGAGCTGAAGAGTTCCGACTTCCTTGACAGAGACCCCTCCTGTCTACAGAGAAAGCCCTAGATGTAGGAGGGCAGAGGTAGTATTTCTGTTGATTTCTGAAGCTGCTCAGGTGGCAAGTAGTAATCAAAAGTTTCATTGGTCTTTCTCTCTATCTGTGGCTCCTCCTAGATCTGGCTAATCTCTGAAATGGCAAAAAAAAAAAAAAAAAAAAAAAAGGTTTAAGAATATGACACATTGATTCATAGAAATCACACACACACACACCTCTCACAATATTTTCACTTGCCAAAGGGTCCCACACAACATGGCAATCACTTTAGAAGCCTCAGTAATGGAATATGGGTACCCCTTCTCTCTTGTTTTCCTGTGCTTATATATGTTCTGTTGCATACTTAGAAACTCAGGAAAGGCCCACAGATGGTACAGAGTGTGAGCAAGAGCATGGGGAGTGTAGAGATAGACACACAGGAGTGTGTGTGTGTGTGTGTGTGTGTGTATGATATTCATGGGTGGAGTATGTTGGTATACCTGAGTGTTAAAGAGAACAACTTCAGGTATTGTTGCTAGGGTACTTCCACTTGAAACAGGGTCTCTTTTTGGCTTGTAATTTCACCAAGTAGGCTAGGCTGACTGGCCAACACAGGGCTCACACACCTCCCTCCACACACACCTCCCTCACTGGGAACATAGGTACATATAACCACATGTGACTGTTCTGACATGGGTTCTGGGGATGGAACTCATGTCCTTGTGCTTTACTGAGGGAGCCATCTCCTGAGCAACAAACTTTTGCTTTTTGAGTACCAGGGTACCGGGGATGCCGGATTACTCTATTCCCAAACTCATTTCCCACGGGAGGATAGGGAGTAGGATTCCAAAGGGTGACTTCTCAAAGGACATGATCCTACTAACTTAGAAGATGCCAAGCCATCATAGCTTTCTGTCAATACAGATATTTGGTGTTAATATTTGTTAATTTGGTTTGGCTTCCTTCTACTAGACTACAGTTTTGCCAGTTTGTCAGGTAATGATGAAAGCAATTACTGAGGCATTTCTTTGGTTAAACGTCATATAATTATCTTCTCACCACAAGGCAGCATAACCAGCGATGGTCAAACCCTTACCAATGGATGCCACTCTCTATTCCGGGAGCTGCCACACTTCAGCACTGTCAGACCAAGTCAAGGCGCACTGCTGGGCTTTTGCATTACAATATCTTTTGTGGGCTCCGATTAATGCTGATACATAATATATGCATTGCATATTGATTTGCACTGCTTTAAGTGGCTCTGTATGCAGCCAACCTTGCGTTTGAAGAGAGCTTTGGTAATAACTGTGCTCTGGAGAGCTCTGGGCATGTTTTAGGATTAACTGGGTATCACCTTCCCCCGTCCTGGTTTGTCTTCTATGGCTGTGATAGTAAACATCATGGCCAAAAGCGACTTTGAGAAGAAAGGGTTTCGGTCACTTTCCAGTTTGCAAGCAATCACTGAAGGAAGTCAGGGCAGGAACCTGGAAGTCCGGTTTGTTGCTGAGACCTGAGGGAATGCTGCTTACTGGCTTATTTCTCATGACTTGCTCAGCCTACTTTCTTATACAGCCCAGGACCACCTGCCCAGCAGCAGCAGTGCTGCCCGCGGTGGGCTGGGCCCTCTCCCATCAATCATCAATCAAGCAAATGGCCCACAGTCTTATCCACAGACCACCTGATGAGCCTGGCTTGTATCAAGCTGGTAAAATGCTAGCCAGCTCACCCCTCTGTAGTGGCATTCCATTTCTATCTTAATAAATAAAGCTTGCCTGAAGATCAAAGAGTAAACGAGCCCCACTGGTCAGCCTTACAGACCAGGCAGTGATAACACACACCTTTAATCCCAGTAGCCACACTAGTTTGCCATAGAAACTGGGCGGTGCATGTCTTTAATCCCAGTGGTGCACTCCTGTAATCCCAGCCCTAGAGAGGATTATGAAATGGGAGGAGACAGCTCTCAGACACAGTCTCATTCTGAGATTCCTGAAGGCAGGATCACCATTTCAGACTGAGGTTGAGATAAGAGCCAATGGCTGACTGCTTTGCTTTTCGGATCTTTTGGTTGAACACCAATGTCTGACTCTGAGTTTCTATTAACCATGCTTCACCCCTCCCTTGGGAGTGTATCTATGTGTATGCTTCTATTATTCTTTGCTATTCCTTAGATGCAGCCATTGATTTGAAGAATGAGCTTGAGGAACAAGTGTGTGTAAAACACCATATTAAACTAAATGCTAGAATTACTGAGCCCTGTTGTTAAGGATCTCACAGTATAGTAAGAAGAAGCAGCCTGTCTCAGTTAATCTCAGCTGCTGCAATGTAACCACCACTGCGTATAAGCAAGAGAAATGTGTTTTCCCAGTTTTTGATACTGGGGTGTTCAAGATGGAGATGAAGCAAAGGCTTGATGAAGGCTCTCCTCTCCCCGCCTTCTCTCTGTGTCTTCAAGTGGAAGAGGATTGGAGAAAAACCTCCTGGGTTTTTCTTTCGTGAAAATGCCTATCATGGCATCATAATTTCATCATGTTCCCTAGGCCCCACCTCCTGCTATTATCTCCTTGACGGAACGATTTCAACCCAGAGGAAGTTCCCGAAGCATCACCACCAATAACTCATCATGAAGCCCACTTGCTGCCTATCAAGATGAAGAAACAAAACAAAGATGCACATACCTTTGAGTCTTGATACCAGACAAGGATAGCCAAAGAGTAGTGATTCCCGAGGCACAACAGAGGAAAAGGGGCTGACCAATTAACTGTCCCAGCTCACCCCTGAGATGTGCCAAGGCCACAGAAAAGAGGCATCATCAGAGTCCAGTGGACTCCGAGTTTAGGGATTGTAGCACCGAGTTCTAAGGGATCGTGTTCAAGAATATTAGACTTTAGAGGGAAGAAGTAGGGCCTTGGAGAGCTGAGAGAGAGCCCTTCCACCTGCCATGGAGCACAGATAGGCACGTATAGTTGAGGAAATTATTCTGGCTATCAAGAGAAGAACCGGCTGAGATTAGGAGAAGCTGTCCTCAGAGCTCAGGAAAAGCAGAGGAAAGGTTGTTTCTTCCTGGAGGGATAGGAAATGTCCTAGTTCACAGAACACGAGACAGACACTGGATAGTGAGAAGTACTCACTAAAGGGCTTCCCTGTTAGCAAGCTCATCAAATTCTCTTAACACCAATGTGTCTCCAAACAAAGCCCAACATGAGTTATGGAAAGAGAGAAATAGCTGTACTCAATCAGGCTAAATTCTCAACTCCTAGAATCCAGCCAAAATCGTGTCAGGCACACACACACAGAATCCAGAAAGGCACACTGGGAAAATACTACTGCACACCTTATAGAGGTATTGGGAATCCCTGAGGTCTGGCAGTTCAGGACTTGGGATGGATTTCTGCAGGTTCCACAGTACTCTGCAGATTACATAGGATGACACAGGTTGCACTGTCGTGTGTGGGTGACACGACGTGGTTCTAGCAGGCTGATCTTAAGAAGGACTGGCCCCCTGCTACAGCTAAGCCCAGCCCACTGCCATTCTAGGAGAGCAGCAAGACTCTTCACAACCTCTTTTGCTTCTGAGTCCTTATTTCAACTGACCTCACCTCCCTGCTACTCGCTACTCAGCTACTCAGCGTGGAAAACGTAGAAAGAAATCGACCCCACCCCTCCCCAGGGAATTCGAGCACACCCCCGAGGCTCCATTCCGCGGTGAGGGATCTCTAAAAGTCAGCCCTCACACTGCAACTGTTCACAAAGAAACACTGGCCAATATTCGCAATTCCTGGAACATATGGCGAGGCAGAGCACATTTGAAATACCAAGAACACTCACTCAAGACCTTCCCAAATGCTTTAGAAATTGTATTTGGGTTTTGGACGTGCATCAAAGCACGCATTTACCTGACAGACCTTGGCCTGCCTAAGCTTCTGCACTTCCTGCGTTCCTTGTGGCTTATGAGGGAACGTACACATTAATTAAATGTTGCATCTACTTTTGCCCCACGCCCATGAGGGACATCAATATAAAACGCTGAATCTCACTAAAGGAACTTTGACATCCTTCTCTGAACACAACTTTCCCCTTTCTGTTTGTTCAGGACGAAAAACAAACAGCGGGCATATGGAAGGAGGAGAGACGGCTCCGGAAACGTTGGAAAATATTTTGCATGGGTTTAGTTTTGGTTACACGGGACTTCATGTTTTGAAGAGTTTAGTGCAAAGCTTTCTTCCCTCCCGGGGGATTTCCTGATATGAGAAGCTGACTTGCGCTGGTCCCTGAGCAAACACAGCTTGGGGAAGAAAGCGGTACTGTGGATTACAGGCATATTTTGCTAACCCAAAGCTGAAGGAGAGAGACATTTTATTAAATTATGCCAAACTCTAGGAAAACTTTGTTAAAATCCCAAATCTTTCAGTTGCCCAATAGTTTACCTTGCTTTTAGCAGATCCGTTCAGTTAAAACTAGAGATTGGAGAGAAGGCTCAGAGGCGAAGGGGTGGTCCTCCAGAAGGACCTGAGTTTGCTCCCCCAATGGCCACATCTGGTTAGCTTTAGTTCAGGGGACCAGATGCCCTCTTCTACCCTGTGTGGATGCCGAAATCAAACACACATGCACGCACATGCACGCGCACGCACGCGCACGCACGCACGCACGCGCTGTAATCTTTAAAACTAGACGTTATATTGAAAAGTGCTGCAGAGAAATGCTTCTTTGAGTTTCCGAGAACTAAATCTGGAGAGTTGAAATCTTGAGGAATAGGAATTATGAAATGAGATCTATAAATATAGGCAGGAATTCGGTGTTCATTTACCAATAAAACATCTGCAATACTGTGCTCGGTTGTAAACGCACTTCTGGTTCCTGGTTTCTCATTATTTTTGTCCCGGATTCTCATGCGTTCTGTATGATTTCTTTCCTGTCCTGTCACCCTTTGTTTTCACAAAGCTACCCTTCCATGCCCCTAGCATCTAAAATTCCACTTTTGCAAGAATCTACCCCAATTACGAGGCAGGAAGACTACACATTGATGGGGAAAGAAAATATGCTTTATTCTGGAGATTGCAAGCACGTGCCAATTTTTTAACCTTAATTTCAAAGAAAATGGAAGAAGACACTGGTAAGCATGCACGTTGTGTCTAGTTGTGTTTCTTCATAATTGTCTAGGAGTGCGGCTTATTGATAAACAGTCCTATAGTATTAAACCTACCAACAAAAATATTCATTTCCATGAAAGCATCAAAGGAGATCTTTTCTCCCATATGAAATTAAGTTATATCTGTTACATGTGAACAAACACAGGCTCTCACACATATGCATGCTTTTATTTTCTCATTTGAAATGTTGACTTGTAAAAATCTTTTTTTTAAAACAGCAAATACAATAGCACATTTTGTCTTTAGATCTGTGTTGACTCTGCCAAATATGAGCTCTCTTATGGATTTCTAAGCTTTGGGCAACATGAATAAAAGGGGCCAGTGTCCCCGACATCCCATGGAACCCAGCACTTGTTTCTAAAATAGCAAACACAAAACACATTCTAATTAAGAGCCGCAGTCCTGTTACTTGAAGGGCTTTTCAGGTCAACTGTGGTGAAGGCACTGCCACCTTGGAGAGCACAGATTTACAGTGAAGTGAATCTGCTCCATGAGAAACAGGGAGGTATCTCCACACATAAATCTGGGTGTGTGCATAATTGAAAGAGATATAGAACTGAAAACTGGGAGGAGAGGGGGAGTGATTCCTGGAATCAATGCCCATTGAATCTCTGCCCGTTTCTAAAAAAGAACTTCAGAAAAAAAAATCCTGGCAAAATCCTGGCTTCCATTACTTTTCATTTTCCCTTGCCAGGACGAGAGCCAGATGTTCTGTGATATCGCAAAGTCTGTCCTATTGGCATTTTTGGTTGTATTAGCTTCAGCAACTGCTGGAAATTTGATGTGAGAAGATTCACAGGTAAGTAGGATCCAAATTTCCTGAGACATCAGGGGCTTTTATGGGGTTGGAGAAGAACAGTAAACGTGTCCAAACATCTTGTCTTCTTTCTGTGATGTACTCCTATTCAGATGGGACCCATACGCTCCTGTAACTCGGATTACTACACAGGAAACAATGCAATTGAAGAAAGTGTAAAATCACTCCCTTAGGAAAAAAACTGGTTTGTATTGCATCGAGCTGGGGCTTAAGGTGCGTGGTAGAGATACAGACCTGACATATGGCCTACCAAAGTTACCTACAAGCTTGAATGGAAATTAGGTCGAGAGGACTGGAGAAATGGTTCACTAGTCAAGAGTACCCTCTGTTCTTGCAAAGGATTCAAGCTCTATCCCTAGCACCCACATAAGATGGCTCACACCTCCTGTAACTCCAGCTGCCTTCGTCCAGAGTAAATTACAAGTCACCTGCTCAGTTCAGAACAACCAAGAGAGTGTGAGAGCAAGAGAGTGCAAGACCCTCTCCCTAAGCTTATAAATTGTCAACTCCGCAGACAAGACCACATCCTAGGACTCCTAACTCCCCAAAGCCATTGGCAAAAGGGTTCGAAATCCTACAACAACCCTTCTCTCTAGCACTCATGTTAGATGAGTGAGGCCTTATGTTGTCAGGGTTTTCTGTCCTGCCCGATTCCTGCAATCATTAAGTTCCAAAGAAATCACACAGAGGTCTACATTAGTTATAAACTGATTGGCCCATTAGCTCAGACTTCTTATTAACTCTTATAACTTATATTAGCCCATTATTCTTGTCTATGTTAGCCACATGGCTCAGTACCTTTTTTAGCAAGGCAGTCACATCTTGCTTCTTCTGTGAATGGATCAGGACTGCAGAGGAATGGGCTTCCTCCTTCCCAGAATTCTCCTGTTCTCATTGACCCACCTCTACTTCCTGTCTGGTTGTCCCACCTATATTTTCTGCCTGGCTACTGGCCAATCAGTGTTTATTTAAAATATAATTGACAGAATACAGACCAATGTCCCACACCAGCCTTAGGTTGGCAAATACAACCTGAATGTGGGGATCAGATGTTACCCAACAATTTGACCCAAGATGGACAAGAATCCAGTTCACACGTGTCTTTTCAAGGGCTCTGTTTGTTAAGTCAGACCACCAGGATCCTGAAACCCACAGCCTGGATAAGCCCACCTAGGCCTGCTAACCCCATTTGAGTGTCTGTACTGACTGAGCAATGGCTCCTTGCCATGCCCCCAGTGCTAGAAACACAGAAGAGAAAAACACAGACTTTCTGTTTTTCTAGGGTTTGTATTCAAGGAGCATTCTCTCATCCCTTAGGACCTCAACATCCCATCCCCCCTCCACACACAGTTTTTAACTTAGTCTCATATTTGTGGAAACGAATTAAAGAGTAACATCACACTAAAGACTGTGGCAGGTAGAATAATTCAGACTGCCCAAAATTATACTTAATGGATGGTATTATTCTGGCTTGAATCTGACATGCCCCCAACATGTTCATGATATAAAGGCTTGGTCCACAGCAGGAGGTGCTCTTTTGACGAACTGTGGAGTGCTCCGATATAGTAGGTCACACAGGACAGGATTCCGCAGGTTATGGCCTGGTCCTTGCTTCCTGCCAGCCCTCTACTTCTTCTCTTCACGGGTGTGAGCACTCTACCACACACATTTCCTCTGCCATGAACTGATCATCATGTGTGCCCTGAGATGACGAACTGAAACCCTCTGAAAACACAAGCCCAAATACATCTTTCCTCCCTCGAGCTGTTTCCACCAAGCATGGTACTCACCGGACTCAATGCACAGCAACAGAGCATGGTGCAGTCGTATTAGCTCCCAGATCTGCTTTTTAGTTAGATGGCTTCTCTGTGCTAGGGGATTAAAATAGAATCATATCACAATATTCAGTCTGTATGTGATCATTGCCACCTAGCATGGAATTGTGGAAGGATTAACCAAGGACAAACCTTACAGTGTGATCAAACGTTGCTTCTAGTAGCCCTCCTTGGTCATCTGTGTTCCATAATTTATTTCCCCAATAGTGACACTATCTCTTTACTCTGGTGATACAGCCCTGTTCCTAAAGAGCTCTCCACTTTGCTAGCTACTCATGCATTCTCAGTTTAGGAAGATACAAGGATATGCTGTGGAAAAACAAGATGGCTAGGATGTAAGGATCCTTGCATTTCAAGACAGGTCTATCCTGGGGATACACAGAAAGATGAAGGAGAGAACTAGGTCTTCTAAGTTGTCTTCTGATATGATATGGGATTCATGCAACCCCCAATACAGGCACACATGTGTGCATCACAAGTATGGTAATAAATGAAGAGATTTTTTAAATACATGGTGAGACTTGAGACTTTAAAGCTCATTAGACTATGTGCTTGGGCTGAAGCTAGATTTTTTAAGGTGAATAAATTTAGTAAAATCTGAATTAAACTACTACTAATATTGGGCTGTCAATCAAAGTTTGAAAGGACTATTAGGAGAGGAAGCACAAGGCCTTCCAGGCATCTCTCCATCTCTGAGTTTGGGACCAACATTACTAGTGCCATTTTCTATTTTTATAGCAATTTTATTACTTTGATACTATGTTATAAAATACAAATTTATATTAAATATGTATTAAGGTATAATTTCTCACTTTTGACATTGTCTTTTGTTAGACTCTAAATTGATATTTTCTCTTACCTTTAAAAAGTGTCAAGATCATCAAAAAATTTCTGTTATATGACTAGTCATGGCTCATGAATAGTTTTTTTTTAACATCACAATTTGTACACATTGAACTAATCTCAACTATGGATTTTGTGAACATCTTCACCAATTCCAGCTTTAAAGTCTGGAGTGGCAGGCGGATGAGACAGCTCAGGGGTGAAGGCACTGGCTGCCGGGCCTGATGGCCTGAGATTAATCCTCAGGACCCAGGATAGAGGAGAGAATACACTCCCACAGATGTCATCTGACCTCCACACAGATGCCATGGGACATGAGTGTCCACCCCCAGCACAGACAAATAAATGTAGTAAAAACAATAGAAACCTGCAGAGAGAACCAAAGACTGAAGACTCAAGCATGCTGACAAGAAGTAAGGAAAGATAAACACGTGACAGAATTCTGGGGAAAATCACCGATTACAGCAGATGAAATCCAGGCGGGGGAAAGGCATACCCAGGGTTTGCTGTTGAAGAGGTGCTTCTGTGGGCAATAAAGGTGCTCTATGTTTCACTGACTCAGACACTCAGAGCCCATGCCAACTCAACCCACGTAAGGTGCTGCCTCCGGGGACGACCAAGGACTGTTCCTACCAGGTTTTTCCACCTCAGCTATTCATAGCCTCTCATGTTAACAAATCACCCAGACCACAAGACAGTCAGTTACAATAATCTTGCTTTGCGGCCTGATACGCAGTCGCTACAAGCAAAGTTTGTTAAGTCAAATAAAAATGAAAAGGAACCCAGAGCTGTGCCAGGTCTGCAGAGTGGCATTTTATGTGTCTCACTTATTATTAAACAACATACTCATGTCTGCCAAAAATATAAAGTATGTGAGTTCTAGGCAAGTCAACTGGAATCACAGCTGAGAAAAGTGAAAGAGCCCCATCTGCAACTGCTGGTAACCATACGCTCAAGTTCATTAGTAAGGGTAAAGGATTAAATACCTTGACTAATTCAGGAACAGCCAGAATGTGTGTGTGTGTGTGTGTGTGTGTGAGAGAGAGAGAGAGAGAGAGAGAGAGAGAGAGAGAGAGAGAGAGAGAGAGAACGTGTGTGTATGTGTGTGGGGGTGTTGTGTATGTGAGAGAGTGTATGAGTGTGTATGGGTGTGAATGTGTGTGTAAATGTGTGTGTGTGTGAATAAATGGCAGTGTTTACAATAACAGTGGACTAAATAGCTCTATAAAGAAATTTCTCTGAACAGAGATACATCAGAGCAAATGAACAAAGACATTCTAAAGGAGCACAGAGGACATGAGAGATCTGGATTCTGGTGGATATCGGCTAAAGCCTAAGCCACAGAAAGGCATCTGAGAACGCAGTTGGGAGGCAAGAACCTTTACTCCCATCAGAGACACAGCTGGAGAAGAACCCTGCACTAACAGTGATTGCATTAGCGAAAGCACGGTTTTCTCGCCTTTGCACTGAAACGCCAGGAGAAGCCAGCATTAAACATTCCCAGAGGAAATATTATGAAGTCATCGATTATAAAGATCCCTTCGACTACCACTAATGTTTACCTCCATGTGGGGCTTTTCCTTCATGGATCTATGTGTGTGGTCTAGATCAAGAGAGCTGAGCAGGCAGTGGTGACGCATGCCTTTAATCCCAGCACTTGGGAGGCAGAGGCAGGCAGATCTCTGTGAGTTTGAGGCCAGCCTGGTCTACAAGAGCTAAGTGCAGGACAGGTTCCAAAGGTACAGAAAAACCCTGTCTCGAAAAATCAAAAGTAATAATAATGATGACGATAATAATAACAATAATATAATGAATATATAAGCTTTACAGTCGACGTTACATGCCAAAATTATTCT
The DNA here is from genome assembly GCF_014885135.2 of Alexandromys fortis. Taxonomy (NCBI): domain Eukaryota; kingdom Metazoa; phylum Chordata; class Mammalia; order Rodentia; family Cricetidae; genus Alexandromys; species Alexandromys fortis. The sequence goes on from NW_026067905.1 coordinate 308,759, forward strand.
GAAAGGAGCTTACTATAGAAATGTTGAAGAATAGCAGCCCCTCAGTCCTGGTACAAACATGCCTGAACACATGCTTCTAGGCACTGTCCATTGCCTTGTGTAGTGTTGTAGTGTGGTGGATGATGTCTAACACTGCAAAGAGGACCAGCCTCTGGTCTAGCATAGTTAGGCTGGTGCACCTGAGCTGAGGGCAGTGCCATTTCACAGGCTGAAGCCCTGGGGGGTAAAACAGGGCAAGCTAGTTGAGCATAGGCGTCCATCCACCTCTCTCTGCTCCCTGACTCTGTAGGTAACACGACCAGCTGCCTCCTACTCCTGTCTGCTTTTACCTGCCATGGAAGACATGACCTTGAACTGTACACCAGAATAAACCCTTTCTGCCTAAGCTGTTTTTGTTGAGTGTTTCATTGCAACATCAAGACAAGTAGCTCATATATGTACCTTAAATAAAGAGAAATCAAAAATCATGCCTTTAATTTATACTTGGACAAATGGGAAATTAGAGTTAATATTTTCTGATCTATATTATGTAAACAACAGTAATAATACAGACACCTATTTGAATTATGGATGTTTACAAATAATAGCAGAGAAACTTACATGACAAGATAGAAATTATGATCAAATAAAATCAAAAGTAAATAAGAGCTAGTGTTAGTAATAACAGCTGGAACCATGCTTCTTCTAAAATAGGAGGCTCAGAGGATGTGTATTCGCTAACTACAATGGCATCATACAGTAGAAACAGTTAAATGGTAAAAGATCAGAATCTACACAAATAGAAAGCAAAAGAGAGTCACAGAGTATATTCACAAGAGAGTCTTGAAACACTTACATATTTAAGCAAACCCAGAAAACAAACAGAAACCCCAGGTATGTAGCAGGAAGCAACAAACTGAACGCAGATTCCATTGAAGGTTCTACCATTCTCCGGGCAGGAAGTCTGCAATGCATGGCATATCAGATCTCTTCAATTTCATCCATGTATGTTACAAGATTAACATTCAAAGTTTTCTGAAACTTAAAATATCCATCACTACTTAATAGAACTTTCTTCTAAAATAGTCTAAAAGCATTTGTTTCAAAAAGTTGCGTAATTGAGACAGACAAATCTCTGAGTTCAAGGCCAGCTTGGTCTACAGAATTTGTTCCAGAAAAGTTAGGGCTGTTACACAGAGAAATCCTATGTCAAAAAAAACAAAAAGAAAAAAAAAAAGATTTTCCCTAGTGTTGAGTCATGCTCCAGACATTTTGAAAATAAAATGGGTAAAGCACAATACACAGGTGAGCAGGCGTTAGCAAAAATCATATAACAATAACAAGGATATGACACATAAAGTAGAGGCAAAATAAAGCGCTCTTTACCCAGCAGATAATACATGGAGGATTCGACAAATGAACCTAATTAGTTAAGTATTTGAGCAAAACATATATTAGACTCATGTCAGAAACCTAAACAAACTCCATGTTAATTACAGTTCAGTGATAACCGTATTAGGTGAAAAGGGATCTAATTATAGTAAGAGAAAAAAAAAGCATTAAACATAAAAACAAATAAAATTAAAGGACCATTTACCAGGGAATGAAAAGAGTGCCGTGTGCTCCTATATCAAATATGGGAACATGTTGATTTTAAGATCCTGGTTATCTAGCTCCAGTTCCCCCAAAGGACATCTGTTTAGCCCACTGCTCTAAGAACACGGCGTCCTGTGTGCTCCAGGGGCACACCCCAGCATGCCAGGCATTTACCAGACACTCCGATACCCCAGTTCCCATCATCTATTTTAAATCATTTTGTTTGTGTTGAATCCCTTTCCTCCTGCATGGAGGATCTGTCTGACACCAGTGGAAACAAATTACAAAAAATAAATAAATAAATAAATAAGAAGAAATACAACAAAGGTTTCCCTCACAGCTGCGTTAGCCAGATGGCGGATTTCTGCTTCTGGAGACATATTAGGAAAACCTGTTAACTTACAAAATCTAGTTCAGGCAAACGTGTCCCTGGGTCCCCTGCAAGACATAGGGCTGCTGGGTCTGAGGCATTTGCTATACAGATTGCTACTATTGCAGCAGCCACCTGTCCTGATCTCACAGGTTCTGCTGACACCCTCAGAGTCATCTTGACCCCACGTGACACCCTCATCTGAGCACACTGACTTTGCCCCAGTTCGCCCTTTCCATGCTCTGGCTCCTCGTATTCCCTGGTACCTTTCCAGAGACTCAAAATAATCGGCAGTAGCCTATATTGTCCGTGAAACGATGTTTTTCAAGGTATAGAGAGATTCAAACAAACAGTTTAAGTCCTGATGCTGCCTCAGGCAGTCAAGGTTTGGGAAGGGACAGTGGCCCCTTTCTTCTGGATACTCCCCAACAGGATCCCAAGAGTTAGAATATAAGCATTTGATTATAGGCTATTTATCAAGATAATGTTCATCTTTAGTATAAATAGCAAACGGTTGTAGGGGGAGAGGAGACTCTTCAATAGATCTGCCTACAAATTGTGCAGGAGACCCCAGGGGTACAGCTTTCATGAGCCATCCATCCTGGCGTGGACTTTGCAGTCAAGTAGATGTCTTTTAGGCACCCATACAACTTTGAGAAACCCCTCATTTATCCTCTTGTAAGTAAACCCCCATGAACTTGGTGGTTTGCCAAGGTTGTCTTAGATGAAGTCCTATCTGAGAACTGTTACTGCCAATTTTATCTGGGGTAAACAGGTGTTTCTGACAGAAAAACAATAATACAAGAATCTGAGTCAAGAAGATTGTGAGGTTAAGGCCAGCCTGGGCTGTGTATCAAGACCCTGTTACTGGTCCACTCCCAAAACAGTGAGCTAAATAAATCTTTTATCTGAATGAAGGTAAGACGACCCAGTGGGTAAAAGCTCTGGCCATATCTGTCTGTCAATTCAAAGTTATTCTGTGACCTTTTCATATGTATTTCACGGCATAAGTGCAGGAACAAACACACATGCACACATACACACAGACACGTGTGTGCCTGCTTGTATACAGACACATACACACTAAAAATGATAAATACATGAAAATCAAAAGGAAGTTGCCTTACGCAGTCTTTGTAGAGATACAATGCTACCTTAGCACCACACTGCCACTTTCTATCAAAGGTTTCTCTGTAGCTTCGGAGTCTGTCCTGGAACTAGCTCTTGTAGACCAGTCTGACCTTGACCTCACAGAGATCCACTTGCCTCTGCCCGCGAGCGCTGAGATTAGAGGCATGTGTCACCACCACACAGCACGGTAGCTGTTTCTTCTACATCATCACCTTAGCTTCACTGTTCATTCTTTATTTTCCTCCAACAGATTTTCCTAGACAGCAGGGACACCCCTGCCACAGAGTACGTGTGTCCTCAGGGAACATGAGTTCAGTGACTGAAGTGGAAGGTTTGTCACACAGTAACACCAACTACACGTACCTACACGACTGTTGTAACAGTACGATATGAAGGGGAAGGAAGAACCGGGAAGCAGTGTTGTCTCCGGGTGAAGGAAGATGGGTAAAATGGTATGTGCACGGCCTCAGTTAACTTCATGCCTGTAGTTACTTTTCCATACTGTCAGCCCAAGCATGCATGGCCCATTGCCATATAGAAATGAAAGATCAATCGGTTCGCTGTCTTGTTCACTTTCATATAAGCGGCCAAGCCTAGATTTGACGACAAACTGTAACCTTGTTGTTGCCAAGGGTCTTCCATAAATTAGTTCTTTCTCCTGTGCTCTTGGTACACTCGTATTATTTTGAGATGAACAAATTACCCTTTCCATGTTATGGACTTCTTAAAGCATTTTTTATATATCTCACTTTTTAAATTCTGAAGTCCTAGCAACTCGAGAAACTCAACCAATAAAGGGACATTCTGAAATTCTATAATCGTACATGAGGTGAAGGCCGAACTTCCCAGTTCTCGTTTTGGACAAAGTTGTTTGCACTAATTTCTCAGTTTATGGTTTGCCTGAGGGCAATGTTCCTACTAAGAAATGGACCGAATACCAAAGATGGATGTATTTTAGTGCTGTGTTTATTGTGCTTCTCAGCTCTGGAAATTAAAAAATAGAAGTGAAGTGACTTAAAAAGTAACACCTACCTCAAGAGCAACTACGCCGCAGGACACGCCTTACAGAAATGCACGCAATACGCAGCCAGAAAGAGGCTGAGGGAAGTTACCCAATGTGTGGTTCAGAGATGATCTACACAGTTCGCAAGAGGGCTGGGTAGATTTTCTCCAACTGAGGGGCCACGTGCTGGAGACCAGTGACAAGAGTCTGAGACTATGCCTGGTACTACGGCCACCGATAGTAGGCCATGGCCTGTCATTCTGAGACCCTGGTTTAGAAGGAGGCAGGCTTTTGCTCCACAAGCCCACTGTGACTTTCAGCTATTTTCCATTAGGCAAGCTTCCATCCAAAAGTGTTAAATTTCCTAAAATACACCAACTTCTACTAATAATATACCGTATATTATTAAAACTCAGGCACAAAGCTTCTCATACGCCTTCAGTGTTCAGTGTTGGAGAGAGAAATAAAACGTCCATGTGCTAACTCCAAAATATAACATATAACTTAAAAGTATAAACCCTCAAAATGTATCTCTGCTTGCCTACCCTGAATACCTCCATTGTCCCTTACTCACCGTGGAGTTCATCACAGGGCCCTGGACTGCCTCTGTACTGCCTGATATACTACTTCCCCATGGGACACATCAAGATCACTAAACATACAAAAACAGGAGAAAAGGAGTGAGTACACCTGTTTGTTCCTGGAAAGGTTAGTATGAACTGGATTTAACTTTCAGAAATACTATACTAGTGCCACAATTCAAGTATTATTAAATGAACTTTTAACATTTTTTATTTACTGTGTATGTGTGCATGTGTGTATACATATGCCACAGCACAGACGTGGAAGTCAGAGGAAAACGTATGAGGTGAGGTTCTCTCCTACCACCATGTGGGTGTGTGATGGAGAAAGGTCATTGGTTAAGTAATAAAGAAACTGCTTGGTCTCATAGGTTAAAACATAGGTGGGAGGAGTAAACAGAACAGAATGCTGGGAGGAAGAGGAAGTGAGCTCAGAGACGCCATGCTACCCTCTCCCGGGCACACGCAATAGCTCTGCTCTCTGAGGCACAGGCGATGAAGCTCCGACCCAGGATGGATGTAGGCTAGAATCTCCCTGGTAAGCCACCTCGTGGGCTATACAGATTATTAGAAATGGGCTAGTCCAGGTGCGAGAGTTAGCTGAGAAGAGGCTAGATATAATGGGCCAAGCAGTGTTTAAAAGAATACAGTGTCTGTGTAATTATTTTGGGGCATAAGCTAGCCATGTGGGCGGCTGGATGCCGGGGACGCAGCCCTGCTGCTCCAATTACTACAGGTGTGGGGGATCAAACTCAAGAGGCCAAACTTGGCAACAAGTACCCTTCCCCACCTAGTCATCTTTGCTGCCTTCTGACAGCTTCAACATGACTACAACATTCTCTTATCTCTCTCCCTACCCCTGTTCTTCCCTCTCTCCCACCCTGTGAGCAGCCTCTTACCTCTAACAGTGCCTTTTCCAGATTCATGACCCTTGGTTTGGTTTTGTGAGCCTTAGTTTAACCAAGATCATCTGTAGAACTCTGGATTTCAATTGTCCATTGAATCAGGTGCTACAACTGAAGGATGGATCAAAACCATTACATCTATAAAATATGAGAAAATAAATAAAAATTGTATATATAAAGTAATTAATAAGCATATATAATTTATACCTTTAGAGGTTGAGATAAAATAAGTATAACTTACAAATGTATTATTCTCTTGATCTCCTTGCCTCTTCTTACACATGTTGGAAAGAAAGCCATGCATTATCACACTTGGCCTCTCTTTTATTTTCTTTTAAGAAGGAACTCTCAAATTTGAATCCATATTTGTCCTGGTTAGGTTTTCACTTGACACAGCCTAGACTCACCTGAGAAGGGAGTCTTAAGTGATCCCAGGTCATGCTGGTCAGTGGGCCTGTGTTTGAAGTATTGTTGTGATTGTTAATTTATGTAAGAGCTCCCAGGCCACTGTGGGTGACACCATTCCCTATGCTGGTGGTCCTGGGCTGTATAAGAAAGCTAGGGAAGCAGGAGCCTGTGATCAAGCCAGCATGCAGCATTTCTTCATGGTTCTTGCCTCCAGGTTCTTGGTTGACCTCTTGCCCTTGTGTCCTTCAGTGATAGAGTATGACCTGTAAACTCAAATAAACCCATCCTCCCCTAAATTCCTTCTGCTCATGGTGTTTGTCACAGAAAGAGAAAGAAAATCAGAGCAACGTTTAAACTATCCTTGGGTTTCTAAGGGTGCACAGAGGATTCATCTGTCCTATCCTATTCAGATTAGAGTATCAAGGTAATCACATGGGAAGTCTGACCTGGATATGATGAGTTCTCCATCATGGGTAGCACAGCAGTATTACTGTGAGTGTGACTGCAAATTCAGAGCCATACATGACAATGATGGCAAAAGCAGAGCATGCCTAACCCAGCTGCTGATGGGAGCATGGTGTCATTGCCACCTTCTCGCTCCTTCTTTGCCTTATCCATCTGATGGCCCATGAGGGAACGCTGGGGAACCAGGGCACTCTCTGTTGCAGGCTGACCACTAATGAGGTGTAACAAATGCAGCCAGTCTCTGGATAGTCTTGATCTCTCATTGACACTATTACCCCTATTGATTACACGCTGCCATTTGTTACCTGTCCAATGCAGATGAAGCTGGAGGGTGGACCCCAGCTACCTCTCCATGGTTAAACATTTAACAAGTTGCCATCTGCCAAGACAAAAACTTGACAGCTCTGCTCTGTGAGTCCGTTGACCTGCTTCTCAGCAGGGTTGCCTGGCAGTTTTTGCAGAAGGCCAGCCAGAGTCTGTCTTTCTCACAGTCTCATATTCCTCCTGGGATCCAGCGTCTAATACATTCCTGTAACATACCAACTGAACCCAAGATAAACAAGAGCCCGGGAGAAACATGGCCCTAGTGTGCCCCTCTTCTCAGTTCAGTGATTCAGAAGTCAGATGTCTGCAGTGATCCTTGTCTGATCCTGGCCCAGCCTTGGCCAGGAGAAGAGAGTTGTGGTAAGGCTACACATGGCTGAACCATTAGAGATTAAGCTAATGACAGTTGCTTCAGAGGATATACACATACAACCACTGTAGAAGAGGTTTTAAAAGGTAAATTCATTAGCCTTCCAGAGTACTTGGAAGGAGCTAATGTTTAGCCAACTTTACACACAAAAGCATTTTCTAGTGTGTGTGGCCATCGCAGAGCAGCGATGCATACATGCAGGTTTTTAGCTCTAAAACTTTATGAAAGAAAATAACAAAGCAGACATAAAATGTCGATTCCTGCTGCTCTTCTTCTGATAGAATCTTTATGAAGAAATATATTCTGGGGCTGAGGACATACGTCAGGCGTTAAGAGCATGTATTGTTCTTACAGAGAACCAGGGTTCCATTCCCAGGACCAACACTGTGGCTCACAACTATCTGCGACTACAGTTCCAAGGGGTCCAGTGTTCTCTTCTGACATCCTTGGGCACCAGGCATGCACATGTGTAGTGATAAGAGCTGCGGGGCTGCGTCCCCGGCACCCGGCCGCCCGCATGGCTAGCTTATGCCCGAAATAATTACACGGAAACTGTATTCTTTTAAACACTGCCTGGCCCATAAGTTCCAGCCTCTTATTGGCTAGCTCTTACAAATTGACCTAACCCATTTCTAATAATCTGTGTAGCCCACGAGCTGGCTTACCAGAGAAGATCTTAAACTGCGTCTGTCTGGAGTGGGAGAATCATGGCGACTCCTGACTCAGCTTTTTTCTCCCAGCATCCTGTTCTGTTTTCTCCACCTACCTAAGGGTTGGCCTATCAAATGAGCCTAGGCAGTTTCTTTATCAATAAGAAATCACTCCCACATCACACATGGTATAGGTATATAATGCAGACAAAACAATGAACACTAAATAAACAAATATAAGGTTTTTCAATGAGACTTGTGAAGAAAAGAGAAGAGAAATCTGCTGCCTGAGATGTTTTGTGTAAGTTCGGGTAAGACAAGACACGATCGTGACATTTCTCTCTGTTCCCTCCACCACCCACAACTCAGAATCTGAAATCAGTGTTTTAACGACTTTCATCTTCAGCTCAGTTGATCATATCATGTGAAATGAAGTGAAAGAAAACACGGCAGTACAGAGAACTCCCATGGAGGTGGACTATTCTGGCCTCCAATAGTATCAGGGAATGGAGTGCATACATACATGCATGTCAAACATTCATACACATAAAAGTAAATAATTTTTTAAACTGAGAAAAAATGCCTTAGCTGAAAAATATTTTGACCTTTTCTTCTTGCAGTATAATCTCACTATTAGTTTTGCACCACTGGGGTTCAAGCCCAGGGCCTCACCAGGTAAGCATTCTAACCAAGCTGTGTGCCTACCCAATGGGCTTGTTTAGAAGCGCTGTCTGCTGCCTCTGTGTATATTCCAAAGGAGAAAGCAAGTGAAGATCACAAACTAAACAAACACAAACGAAGTCTTCATAATCCAGGCTTGTAAATTAAGGCAAGCCTGACTTTTACTTAAGCCTATCAGCCACTTCCTATTTGCTTTAATAGTTTTTAAGCTCCATTTCCTTGAATATTTTATAACTGGGACATGTTGGCTAGAATAAATTCCTCTGCCGGCTACAAATCAACAAACATGAAGATCTAATCATTTGTTTTGCCTCCTTCCCCTTCTTCTGTCCCCCCCCCCACCTCCTTAGAGGAGGTAAGGCCTCCTTTTGGGAGCCAGCAAAGTCTGATATATCAAGTTGAGTCAGGACAAAGTCCCTCCCCCACTGTATCAAGGCTGAGCATGGTATCCCACCATAGGGAATGGGCTCCAAAAAGCCAGTTCATGCACACAGGATAAGTCCTGGTCCCACTGCCAGTCCCCACCCCAACAGATCAAGTCACATAACTGTCACCCTCATTCAGAGGCCTTAGTTTGGTCCATTGCAGGGTCTTCAGCTGTCAGTGCAGAGTCATTGAGCTTGGATGCAAAGCAAAGGATAACCAGGCTACAATTCACAACCCCAGAGAAACTAGGTAAAAAGAACCCTATGAGGGACACACACGGAGGGTCCCAGGAAAGGGAAACAGTTAGAATCTCCTGGGTAAACTGGAAAGGGGTGTAGAAGGGAGTAGATGGGGGATGGAAACATGTGGGCTTGAGATGGTGGAGTTGGGGGAGGGACAGAGAGGGAGAGAAATGAAAGAGATATCTTGATAGAGGGAGCCATTATGGGGCTAGAGAGAAACCTGGTGCTAGGGAAATTCCCAGGAATCCACAAGGATGACACCAGCTAAGACTCCTAGCAATAGTAGGGAGGGTAGCTGAACTGGCCTTCCCTGTAATAGGATTAGTGACTACCCTAATTGTTATAGAACTTACATCCATTAACTGATGGAAGCAGATACGGTGACCACAGCCAAGCACTGGGCTGAGCTCCCGGAGCTTAGTTGAAGAGGAGGAGGAGGGATCATATGAGCAAGGGAGGGCCAAGATCATGATTGGGAAAAAACATTGTATATTTTAAAATTCAGTTTTATTTTTTATTTTAAATTATGTGGATGAGTTTGTGTGGGAGTACATGTGCCAGTGTCTGCCCGAGTCACTGAATGCGTGTATAAGTATGTGTACATGTGGGATATATGCACATGAAGGCAGACATCCCTTCTGAGCTGGAGTTATTGCTGTGAGTCACTGGATGTGGGAGCAGGGACTCGAACTTGGGTCTTCTGCTAGAACACTAAAGATACCCTCCAGCCACGTGATCACGTTCTGACGGAGAAGACACTTACTCCTCCACTTTGATGGCTTCATAAGCTTTTAGTTCAAAAATATTTTTAGATTCAATGTGGAGCTTTAGAAATGGATTAACAGAAATTCTGGTAAAGTTGTTTTTATAAGCAAGGAGTCTTACATTTTCACATTCCAAATGTTGATCAAAACCCCATTAATTCTTAATTAGAACCAGAAGGACCCCATGTTTGAAAATGAATGAACATAACTTTTCATAAAACATACAGCCATATAATTTAAAATGCACAGCCAACTATAACTGAATAGATTAATTCTTTTCAAATGAAACTATTTTTTTTTAAGGCTAGGCTGCTCTCTGGAAAAAAACTCTTAAAATACATAGCTAATGTACTGTTTGGGGAAATACATTAAGAAAAGAGAGAATAAGAATATTATTTAGCAGTGGATAATTCTTGGAGTTTGGGTTTATATTCATGGAAATTGATTCCATGTTAATTTTTTGTGAACTATCAAGTAGCCTATTCTGAAGAATTATCTGAAAAACAACTCAGGAATGCACTTACAGAGAGAACTGAGTATCGCTGGATCCAGGATTTTTCTTAAAGCCCAAACAGTTTAAATATATTGAAAGCAACATGTGTTTATTCTCTACAAAAGGCTTCATGATTTATGTCAGCTCTGCTTCGCCATGATCATTGGATAGATTCTACTTTATGGCCGTTTATAAAAAAGGGCTCATTTTAGAACTTTAAAAATATTTTACATTCCTTTGTATTAATTAAAGGGCGGGCTGTTTATTCGTGCCTGAGAATCCAAGAACAACAGTGGCATTGTTAAAAATAATATCTCAAATATAGCCAATAGATTTATAAGCCCCAGTCCACTTATTTTAAACAGTATGCAGTTAAATAAAACTCTAGTACTCTTATGAAATTTTGTGACCCTTTTGTTCCTTAGTGGCCAAAAGCACCAGGCTTGGCATCAGAAATCCATGAATGCTGAGCAGATCCTACAGCTAAGCAATTCTCTGACCTCTTTGTGGACGCTACAGCTACCCTGAGAACAAGCCTGCTGGAATCTATGAGATTAGGGGATGGGGGTCAGGAGGCAGGTGATAAACAGGCACTGTGTCCCCATCCAATAGTGACACAATTTGCTGTGCTGTGTCGGTGCAGTAGATAGGAAACAATTCTAAGCCAGCGCAATGCCCCTGAATTGGAGGATGGGTCACCAGCATATTCTCAGAGGGAATCTTTAGAGAAGGAATATTACATTCTCAGGAACACTGGGCTTAGAGGGGTCTTTGCAGACCCTTGGGTCTGATGTGACTCCTGCTCCAGCTGGTGACCCATCCTAGTGCGATATATGGATGGGGTCTGTGTGGCAGGAACTTTAATGTCACACGTGTTCTGTCTTTTGATCATTTCTAGAGCTCGTGGGACTCTTCCTACCGTTTGCACATGCATCTAACTTTCCACTGTGAAGCTGTTGCTCGGGAAGTTTGTTTACAATAGCAGCTTGCACTGGTGAGATGGGTCTATGGGTATTGGAGCCTGAGAATCTCAGTCTCACACCAGGGACCCACATGGTGAAAGGACAGGGCCACCTACTGCCTGGCACCCACCACAACACACACATAGCTGCCCCCTGACTTCACCATGTTCCCTGCATCATGTGCATACCCACACATGCTAAACAGTAATACAAATGCAATCAATAGGGACTGGAGAAGTGGCTCAGCAGTTAAGAGCACACATTGATCTTCCCGAATATCTCAGCTCAGTTGCCAGCACCAACTCTGAGTCGATAACTCCAGCTTCGATGCCCACCTCTGTCCCCTGTCACCAGGAGTACGTCCATGTGACATATGCACACATGGAACACCCACATAGATATAATTACAGATTTAATAAGTAAATATCAGCAGCTGTACCATCATCTACCCTTGAATTATCTTTTGCTTCCCATAAATCCTTTTACAAAATAAGGTGATTAGGAAAAAAAAAGAAGTTATGACATTTTGATTACCTTTGAATCCTAACACACTACTGTTATCCAATTTAAAAGAATCCATATTTATAGAGGAATCATCCTAGTCAGGGCTATGATTGCTGTGATGGAATATCATGAGCTGAGCAACTTGGGGATAAAGGGTTCATTTGGCTTATGCTTTGACATCACTGTTCATCATCAAAGGAAATCAGGACAGGAACTCAAACAAAGCAGGATCCTGGACACAGGAGCTGATGCAGAGACCATGCAGGGTGCTGCTTACTGGTTTGCTCCCAGTGGATTGCTCGGCCTGCTTTCTTATCAAATTCAGGACCACCAGCTCAGGGATGGCCTCATCTGCAACAAGTTGGGCTTGTGTCAAGTTGACATAAAACTAGCTGGCATAGGACTAACTCATTTTAACTTAACACAGACATTATGTCATATTTCTCTCGGGGTAGAAACTTCTAGACTGCCACCAATTAATAGAAACTTCTATTTCATATAGTTCCTAAGTGTCAAGTTGGGTTTAGGGACCACCCTAGTCAGATAGATAGTGTCATGGCTGGGCTGAAGTTGCCTGTGGCTCCTGATTCCTCTCACACCCGAGAGCCTAGATAGACGTTTATTCGGGAAAGAAGGACATCAACTTCCAGTCGTCCTTCAAAGGGGAATGTACGTGCTATAGAATAGCACAGGTTCAGGCACAGCAGGTTTCAGGCCAGTGCACTGAATCCTCTCTAGGTCTCTTCTGCCCTCTGTGTTTCCCTCTGATCTCCTGGTAGAGGAAATACTCTGAGGAAGGACAGGAACTGTGTCCTGGGGAACAAAGCCAAATGAGGGCGACATGAGGAAGAACAACGGAGACTCAGTCCAGGAGACTGGCTCCACGAATAACCTAGGAACCAGTAACAGTGTCCAGGCAGGAAGACACCAAAGAGAAGGTGGTGGTGTCACCAGGACGTGTGACCGTGGAGAGGACCTGTGCTCCTCCTCCTATAAGGGACCCTGCAGGAGTGGCTACTGCGGGCAGCACAGACAAGGTAGAGGAAGAACCTCAGACTGTGGTTAGGACTTGCTAGCCTTGGCTAGGGACCACCAGAGGGAGAAGCCAGAGACATAGGAACACAGCTAGCAGCTTCTGACTCTCCAAGATCAGGGCTCAGACAGCAGAGAATCAGTAGGCGGATTTCTTCCACCTGAAGTGCCAAAGCTCAACCAGGTGAGCAGAAGACCATGAGAAAATAGGTTAACAATGGCCATGTCTTTTCTACTGGTGGTACAGTTAGATGGTGTCTCCTTTGTGTGTGTGTGTGTGTGTGTGTGTGTGTGTGTGTGTGTGTGTGTGTGTGTGAAATATCTTTAAAAGAAAATTTTTAGTGACCATGATTGGACAAGAGATTTCTGACATGCACTTTCTGTCGTATTGACAACATCAAGGGTCAAATCCAAGGCAGAATTCTCTCTGTCGACTCATTCCGGGTGACCTGGAAGTCTATAGGAAGGGATGGAGTGTACTTTTAAATTTATCAATTCTGCTGCCTGTGAATTGTCCAGAGCAAGTCTGTGATGGGGTGCGGTGCATAGAAGGCAGTAGTTGACACTAATAATATTAAAAACGAACGGCCAGTTTCTGACTCATCTGACCACACAGTTGATGTTTAACAGAAGTGTTAGAAATGACCCCAGAGAACTCAAAATGTGTGCTTCAAGTATGTCCACCTCACATTCCTTTATGAGAGTTTCGTACCTTTGGAACTCACTCAAACCTTCCTATTATCAGGAGATGTTAATCTAAATAGACAGAAATCATTATTGAACAATGAAGAACAGTCTAGGAAAAAGAGCAGCTGAGACGGGACCTTAAAATTAGTGGGTGAAATAGGTATACCCCCAAACTCAGGGTGTAATAAACATTGTGTCTCCTATTCTAGGAGACACAGGTGGAGTGGTTCCCATCCCTTGAGGTTTAATAAACTTTAACTGGGTTTATACACACGGAGTGTTTATAAGGAAGGTTCTGGTCAAGGTTAGAGGTGATGTAGAAATCAATCAACATGAAGAAAACTGTGCTTCTGACTGATCCTAGCTCTTCGCCCACAGTTGGACCATAGAAAACCTTGAAGAGACATGTTGATTTTGGGTAGCGTCTCTGAGACCGTCAGATGCCCACTCACCCCTCCCCAGCCCTTCTCCCACTGCTAGACTGACGGGGGGACTCTCTCCATCCCCACTACTCACGGTTAGCGATGACCCACAGCTGATCTGGTCTTTGTCTGAACCGCAGGTGATATTGCTGAGAGCATATTAATAAAACCACCCATAGAAGATGCTCCACATGCCTCACCCATGCCCCTTCCCCCAACAAGAGTCTTTGACGGACAGGGGTGTGAGAGCTCCCCCATTGCGTTCACCACACCCCACCACCGCGGGTCGTCTCTGTCCCCATCTCGGACACACCTCATAGGCACAGTGTTTCTAGGCGTAAAGCTGCAACTTTTCCTCAGAGTCCCATGACCTCTACCAGGTTCATGTTTATATTCAAATAACCTATAATTCATCAAGGCCAGTTGTCAATGTAGGTGAATACAAGCCACTGGGCACACGTACAGAAGAAACTCTTTCTGGAGAATTCCATACCATCAGAGGAATGCACTCAATTTAGATCAATTTCCTCAAAGACTTAACCCCTTCGTTATACTTAACTCCCAGGAGAGGTCAAACTTTTATCCCAGAAGGGGAAAACTTACTGAATAAATATGGAAAATATCACGTGGATAAATTCTTCTGACCAGTGACTTGTGTTTGCAGCCATTCTTTCTCCGCTCGGTAAAATCTCTCTGATGAACAGACAGAACTAGTAAGTCTAATTAAAGTCATCAGGTGTGTATTTTATTCACAAGAACACAATTTGGAAGGTTAACAGCTGCGGGCCTTCATTGTCAGGACCCTCCAGGGATCTCTGTGACTCCATGCTGCTCTGGTTTGGGCTCCTCTGGCCAGTTCTTCTCTTCCTCCTGGCCTGTGGACATCAGTGGGCAAGTCCCTCTTGCTCAGACAGGAGGCCAGCTTGGGGCTTTGGTCTTCTTGCCCCATGGTGACTCTGACTCAGCCTGACCTTTCCCTGTTGATTTGACCTGGAGAATGTTCCCTCTCATTCCTTCCTTGAGCAACAGCTTGGCTCCCAACCCCTCAGCGCCTCTGACTCACTGCTAGCTGAGAATTCCCTAGAGCCTGGCCAGGTTTCCAGGCCTTGCTGACCTTTGGCTGATCTAGGATATTTAACCAGCAGCCTCACCATGATTTCAGCTCCTGCCTGACACCGGATTTCTTCAAGGTGTTTCAATATAGCTTCCGAAACTGGAAATATGAACAGAGGGACCAGCGCCAGGTGTTGATTGACAGGTTCGTTTGCTGTGCAGCTTCCCTGAACATGGGACACATGTCATTTCTCAGAGGGTTTTTTAATGCTCTCAGTGATAGTGTTTCTGTCTGTAGTTTCCTTATTTGGGTTGCTTTTCCTGGTCTTTTCAGTCACCTATTCTGGTAATGGCTTACCTTCATATTTAATCAGTTTGATCACTGATTATTGTCAGCCCTCCCTCCAGTCACTTGGTTATTTGTTTCTACCTTCCCTTAGACATTAGCAACAGGTCTGGTATCTGGCTTGCCAGTCTGTGACTGTTACTTTATTATTACAGGTGGACCTGGGATGAGCAGTTTCATTCCCAGAATGAAACTCAGTGTTCTCACCTATGGGAAGGAAGAATGGCAAACTATGCCCTTATCCCATCACCCATCACTACAGGGAAATGATGGCTGTGGTCATACTCACTATCAGGATTCAGTGTCTCCCGAACCATGTTACCATAAATCTGTTTGACAAACTTATTAATAATCACCATTAAGTTTATTTATTTTGTTGATATTTAGTAGTTTACATTACATGCATTTTGAGATGAAGTTCTTAGGTTCATGCAGGCTTCTGGTAGGTTCAATGGCCCACACACAGGGTGCTGACACAGGCCTCACAGAAGAACAGAGCTGTGAACTTGCACCCTGAGGTACCCAGCAGAACAGCACCCCACAGGCTTCCCATGTGGAATTATGAGAAGAGGAAACTTTCTTTTTCCAAGCTATTGAATTGTGCAGTATTAAACCTGCTTCAGTTAGCATCCTAACTCTGAATGTTTTGTGTATGAGTGCATTCTTGTCTACTCTGAAAGGGAACACAGTGTGAGCTGAGTGTGGTGTTTGGAGGCTGCCTCTCTTTGGTTCCCTTCCCAATGAAGCTGTCACTTTAAGACATGATTCTGCCACCTTTCATAGTAAATGTTCCCAACAGGAAATGAAATGTTAACCCAATAACTTATTTCCCTTTTGATGTGGGAGTGATTTCTTATTAATAAAGAAACTGCCTCGGCCCTCATAGGACAGAAAATTAGGTAGGCGGAGTAGACAGAGGAGAATGCTGGGAAAAAGAAGCTGAGTGAGTGAGTCGCCATGGTTCTCCCACTCCAGACAGACGCAGGTTAAGATCCTCTCTGGTAAGCCAACTCATGGGCTACACAGAATATTAGAAATGGGTTAGAACAATATGTAAGAGCCAATAAGAAACTGGACCTAGCCGGGCCAGGCAGTGTTTGAAAGAATACAGTTTCCGTGTAATTATTTCTGGGTATAAACTAGCCATGCGGGTGGCCGGGTGCCGGGGACGCAGCCCTGCCGCTCCTATTTCAACACCCTTTGAAAGTGATTTCTTCAGTTTTCCAGAAGCTTAGAGCAAGTTTCTCTTTGCATTTAGACACTAAGAATTGTATAGGTGAGGATGTCTCCATCTGCTCCCCTGGAATACAAAGGACTTTTCTGCAAACACGCCCTTGCTCTGGCTTAAATAATTTCTTTTATTTTGATTAATTATTGACTCTACTTTCTCTCTCTTTTTTTTTCCTTTTTTTCTTGAGGCACAATTTCTCTGTGTAGTCTTAGCTACAGCCGTGTAGCCTGTAGACAAGGCTGGCTTCAAACCCAGAGATTGGCCTGTCTCTGCCTCCAGAGTACTGGGGTTAAAGGTGTGTGCAACCACACTTGGCTGACTCTACTCTTTCTTTATTTTTCAGGAATCCAACCACTTCTTATAAGGCTTCTTAAACTATCTCCCAGTTTTCCTATCTTTTCCTGTAGCAATGCTGCAACCATGTGTTTGCGTCTCAACATTGATCATGGACTGATGCACCACCTGAGCTCTAAAAGAGCGCCCTTCTTTTCCACTCTCCCTGTATTTGACAACTTAAGTCAGAGGGAAATGTGTGTTATAAATGAGAGATTTCAGCAAAGGTGGAAGAAGAAATTCAGAGGAGATAAATTCCATGTTCCAGAAAGAAATATACAGCATCAGAGATAAGAAATACCAGAAGGAATGGGCCAGGAGTCCGGACCGAGCAAAGCAAAGAAGCAACAGAATGAAAACCAAGCTAGTGGAAAGTCTACACGGCAGCACCATGAAGGCCAACGGTGAGAACAATGGTGTCCAAAGCATCCCAGACCCACGGGGAAAGGCCAAGGAACTTCATTCACAAAGAGGTGGCAATGACAAGGGAAAGGGCACCTGGGACAGAAAAAGACCTGCAAAGATAAAATCTAAGAATTTCTAGAATGGATGAAAAACAACGAATCAGAGATTCAAGAATCTCAGACCAAAAAGACAGCAAAGTGTGGAGGAGGCAGACACCTGCCAGCCAGATTGCTTAGATTTTACTAGAGATTAAAAGCTAGAATGCAGGAAAGAAAAATATGTTAATTTGCAGGAAGTCACCATTAAGTTACAACTGAATTATCTTCAAAAAACAGTGAAAATCAAAGACAATTGAAAGGGCTCTAGCTGGGCATAGTGGTGAATGCCTTTAATCCCAGCACTTGGGAGGCAGAGGCATGCAGATCTCTGTGAGTTCTAGGCCAGCCTGGTCTCCAAAGAGAATTCCAGGGCAGCCAGAGCTGTTATACAGAGAAACTGTCTTAAACACACACACACAGACACACACACACACACACACAGACACACACACACACAGACACACAGACACACACACACACACACAGACACACACACACACAGACACACAGACACACACACACAAATAAATAAGTGATTTAAAAAGAAAAGAAAGAGCTCTAAATGTCTGGACACACAAAATGGCACTTATACCATCAAATAATGTCACTCAAGATCTATCTATTAATATCTTTAACAACTGAGACATTAATATAAAGTCAAACAAAAGCTAACAGAATTTGTCTCCAGAGAAACTACATCATGGTGAATGATTTAAGAAAGATTGTGCTCACAAAGAGCAAACTATTAGATTAAAAACACAATCCTAAGGAAAGAAATGTCAACGTACAGGGACACGCACTAGGTCAGGGAACATAAAATTTATTTTTAAACTATCCCAGCATACATAGAACCTTTATATAGGACTATATTACATATTTATAATTAAATCTCCCTTTGAAACTATTGGTTATTTAGAGTAAAAATTTAAATATGTAATCATGAGTTTTATTATAAACAGACTAAAATATATTTCAACAAGAACACAAAGAATTGTAGCAATTGTATAAACATAATGTGTAAGTTCTCATTTATATGGCACAATAAAATGCTTGCTAGTGTGGAAGGAATGTGCTGCACTAAAGACACACACACACACACACACACACACACACACACACACACCACGGCTGAAATCAGATGGCATAGGGTCAGGCTGGGTCAGGGTCGTCTCCCTGGCTGTAGGCATTTGCCTCGCTGCTGATGCTACTGGGGGTCAGGATCTCAGTGGAAACTCTTAAACAAGTACAAATGGCATCTCCATGTGACCTGACCGACGTAACATAGGAGATACTGTTTGAGACCAAAAACTCATCCCTGTATGCTGGATGTGCCTCTAATCTCAGCACTTGGGAGGCCACGGCAAGAGGATGGTAAATAAAAGGTCAGCTTTGGCTGCATAATTAGTCCTGGTCTAGCCTAGACTGCATAGACATGGACTCAACAACACAAAACCGAAACCAAAGGCGAAGAATTCGGTGTGGAACAGGGCACACTACAGTTGTCTTTCTTCCTTTCTTCCTCTTTGTCTGTTCTTAACTTTTGAAAGAGTCTCACTGTATAACTTAGGTTGGTCTCAAACTCTGCAGCTGTCTGTCTTTCTGCTTCAGCCTTCAAAAAGCTGGGATTACAGCTGTGGCAGGACACCTGACCAGCCTTTACTTTGTAACCTGAAATGTTTTCATACAAGGTCACTTTCATATGCATTTCTTTATTCAGAAGCGTGATTTCAAGAGGAGGACTTAGCCCCCCCTTCTGATAAAAAGGAATATAAAAAGGTGGGGGTGTTTTAAGGGATCTTCCCTCCATCATAAATTAGAAAGACACCAAATAGGAAACATTCCTGCTCTGGGGGAGAGAAGGCAACAGTATTAGGCCCCTCCACATACTGCATCTTCTGACGCCATGCCTTGACCTCTCAATCCTCCCTCACTGCCCCCCGCCACCATAGACCTTTTCTATCTGTGATTACCCTAATTCCTTGGGTCTTGGGGAGCTAAGCATCTCCATTGTTGGATGGGGAGTGGCTTTCCACCTCGTCCGCCTTCTCTCAGGCTGTCTCTAGTCAGGGGTGTCTAACTCCCTTCTTCCCCAGCATCCACATAGATACAGGAACCAAGCCCCTGCTTTCCCTTATTTTTTGCCCATTTTCTACTCAGCAACCCTAATTATTTAAAGACAAAAGCCTTGATCTGAGCCCTGTGCCATAGTTGAGACTGCTTCTGCCAACATGCGTTCATCTTTTGCTCTGCCTGCCCATCACAGAGCCACGGGCTGCTCACCTTGAGCTATTCTGGGTGCCAACCACCTGCCTGCCTGCACCTCCAGCCTTGACTTGCTGCCAAATCCCCCAGACAGTCTTGTTGCCATCTTCTTGGACTTCCCCAGCTGCTGGGAATGTCTCCAAATTTGGTCATCCCCTGCTATGTGGAGTTTTCAATTCTGATATGGACCAAAGAACACTTGATTTTCCCTCTGAGTTTCTCTTTTCCCTCTAGTGATCCAAACCTGGTGAATTCCACAAACTCAATCACAAAAAGAGAACACTGTTCTGTGCCGCCATAGGCCTGCTGTAACTGCGTCTCTTAAAAACCTACACGGCATAATGGATAACGGCTATCTTCACCATCAGAGCCAGTGGATTTAGCGCCACTACAGACATATACTAACCCATGTGTCTCTGAGCATCTTCCACAAAGTATTAAGAGGAGGGGAAATGGGCCCTCACTGTAGGCAATGTCATGCTATGGCCCAGCACTGATCTCTCGCTATTTCCTGAGAATGATACAGTGTGAACAGGGACTTTATTCCCACCACCGTGTCTTCACACCACAATAGGCTTCTCTCTCAAACTGTGAACCCAAATAAACTTTTCCTTCCTTGAACCCTTGAACTGCTTTGTCAGTATTTTGTCACAGGACTGAGAGAGGAAGCTGATCCATTTGTACCAGCTACGTGGCAGTTGGCTGGATCTGAACATCACATAATGCTGTATTCTTTCAAGAAACCATGTTGAATGCACACGCGCATGCCTGCATTCGTGTGTGTGTGTGTGTGTGTGTGTGAATTCAAGTTACAGTATTTTAAGAATGAATGTGGTCACCATCTCCTTCAACTTAGGTGTTATAGTTTAGCATCTAAAAACAACCCCCTCTGCCCCGGCCTTCCTCAGCAGACTCCCGTGTGGCTGGTTTGGTTTCCTCTTGGCTACCAGGACCTGCTAACTCTATGCCTCTGGCCTGGTGCCCTGGGTTGAAAACCTGGCTTCTCCAGCATTCTAGCAGTTCTCTGGCCTTCAACACTCTTGCACACTTACCTTTCTGGTCCCTGCCTGACCCGGCTTCTGAGCTGCCACCCACACGTGGTGGGGCTTTCTTATCACACCCGGAGGAGCGTGAGCCCAGCCACTCGGCAGCTGTGGTGCAAACTGTTTACGCTACTTGCCCGTATTGTAGATTTTCCGATGAGTAGCAGACAATAGAACATTTGCTAAATTTCCCTTGACCTCTGCTTCCTTGAACAGAAGCTTGAGAATTGACTCCCGGCTTGCGATCTGTTGCTTTTTATTCCCCGAGACTGCTCAACACTGGCGAGCAGCGTTTTGACGGGGAGAAGAATATGGTGAGTGTGTTTATAAATTAACAGTCAAGGAGGTGTTCAAACCCAGAATTATTCCCACAGGAAACAAGTTGCTGGCTTCAACATCCCTTCTCTTTCTTACTTCGCCAGAAACAGATGTTGACAGCTCACTCATTTGGGACGCCACGCGGCAGGGCGGCTATTCCCCAGGAGGAACAAGCTATACTGCACACGACTCCTCAGAAGCCAAGAAGCAGTTTATCTAAGCTCAGAGAAAGTCCATCCTGACAAGCTGCCCACAGAAGGGAAAGAAACCCACACAGAAAATCTCAAAGTTTAGCCAAGCCACGGCTTCACGGCAGTTTCTGAGGCTAGTTGAAAGAGGCAATTGACAGAGAGCTTAGAGGGCTGTGGGCAGAGTCAGACCTGAGACCAAAGTCCCCTCTCCCTGCAAAGCCACTGAAAAGTATCAGTCACTCAGCTGGCTGTTTGGCCCACATCACACAAAAGAAACCAATTTCTTTAAACTCATTTTTAAAGGGGAAAAGAAAACTATAATTAATGTTTTCTCTTAAAAGGCTTCTATAAGAAATGTCACGTATATGGAACTTATATAGGCTGTATTTGTACGCCTGGACAAAATGGTACGTGTGTGAATGCTGTTTTCAAAGTGATTTCAAAATGGAAATTATTAGGATTCTTGGGGCGGGGGAGAAACTCTGGAAAAAGATTTACAATATTCTCATTCATTTACCTACAAGTCCCTGGGAAGTCTAGCCAATATTTTAATTGTGAAACATTCTTAGAATAGGTGCTTTTTGTTTTCTCTTTGCTGGCCTCTTCGTGTGGCATTCCTGAGTCTGCTGAGGGCTGCGTATCTGACGTGTAACTCAGAGAAATGCGTGTCTTATTGAACAAATGAATATCCGGATATTGGGAAAGAGGCAGGCGGAGCCCAGCAGCTGAAGACAGGGAAAGGGTAGGAGCAGGCAGAGCCCAGTGGTATGTTGCAATCAGTGCTGGGACGACTCCCTTTGAACAAGAATGTCATGCTGACCTGGTGGGGAAGATGCAGGATGTACACCCTGCAAGTGGGATCTGGCAGCCGCTATCAAAAGGCCAGAGTCAATATATAATCAGGGTGACCTGAAACCGCCAATCACACTCCACTGTCTCCCGAGACACGAGGCTCCAACAATTTCAAATATGTGAGACTGCTCTTCTCTGTTCATCAGGCTGGGTAGGCCAAGACCTCCCGAGGTCACCAGGCCTCAGCACACAGCCAGTTCGAGGACAAGATACCACTGGCCTGCATGGCTTTGATGCCTGCGGATGGAGCCCTACCTGGGATTTGGTATTGACATTTGATGACTGTTAAACCCTGTGTCAGGTTTGTTCCAAATATACCATATAGTCAAAGCTCAAGGCCTGCTCTGGCCAGAAGTTTTGACAACTTTATTGCCTTAGAGAGAATTGAGAAAGAATCAAACCCACATTATTTTAAAATGTCAGCAACCTAGCTGGGGGTCACCACCAAGTCCATTTTGTTAACTGTACTTGTTACCCAGCAAACAAGACAACCTTATTTTATAAAATCATGCTGCTAACTTAAACCAGTAATTCTATGTTTTGTGAATTGCTCATGATTTCATAAAATCTCATGTGAAAAATCCAAAGGAGTTTGCAGAAACATTAAAATGGTAGATAATAAAAATAGCCATGCAAATTGGAAATATGAGGGAATGTTTTTAAAATAATAACTTGTCCCAATAGTAATAAGATGTCCCATGAAGTCCTAGTGTGCCAGGAGAATGGTCTACACAACAGTGATGAGCTTGGGCCAGAAGCAACTGTATGTGAGTTTTAGGATTAATAGGAGCTTTGGATTTTACCCACAAGGGACAGAAACCTAACTTTAAACAACATAGCTAAGTCTAAAGAAATTTCGAACCACAAGGACAGAGGGAGCTGTCTGGCCCGTAGGAATGTGCCTTGGCCAGCGATAATGGTGTCTGTGTAACAGTGATGTTTGCTCGGGGTGTGGCACTTTGTTGTTGGATGTATGTATCACTCAGTGTCCATCTCTCACAGACAGTCTGGAATTTGGTCGTGACTTACTTTCCTCGAGACTGAACTGGTCCTTCTTTCACTCTCGTTCCCATCTATCTACATTTAATCTCTTGTCAGAGTAGTTTTGATTAATCAGGGCTCTGTTTTCAAACCTAGGCCCTCACGCATCCAAAGTAAAAGCCCCACCACTTGGAGAACACATCAGCCTGATTTTGAATTTGCTTTCAAATTCCTTATCCTCTTATTTTTTTCCAACCTTTGCTTTGTTTTCCCTCCTTTCCTTCCCATGCTTTAAAAGCCGGCATTGGTGTACCATTAGCTCTCCCCTGAATAGTGACGGCTGAGCTCTTCGCTGTCAGTGATTTCTCAGTTAGCAAGACATCCCTTTAATTTATCCCTCGGTCCTTCAAGAACGCCTTCAGTGTGAACAGTAAGCTAACCTTTAGTGTTTGCATTTTTTTTCTGTTACTGTATGTCACACTACAGCCACACGGTTAGCATCTATGCTTGCTGCTATCCTAGTCTGCATCATTGTTCATTTTGTTAGACATAGTAATTATCTTTTTAAAACTTTGGGGGAAATCCCCTTGATATTTACCAATATATTTATTACTTCTAGTCTCTATATTTTTACACTGAATTGCATTCCCATCTGATCCATTTTTCTTCAAGCATATTTTCTTTGAGCATTTATCTTATTGCACACAGATGCAATGTATTCTCTCAACATTTTTTGAGTAAGGATGGATGTATTTCACTTTCAGTTTAGGCAGATACTTTTATTAGATGTATAATTCCAGGTTGACGGTTATGTCTTCCCATTCACGGTAAACTGCCATCCTATTGTCCTCCGGCTCCCATTGTTTACAAGATCACACCAACAATTCTTGTCCGTACCATTCTGCATGTCAACTCTCTTTTTTATATAGAGCTGCTATCTTTAAATCCTTGCCGTCTCAGCTCAGATCTCTTCCCCACATCCTGTGCACTTGGGTTTGACTTAGTTGCTTACCTCCCCTGAGTTTCACAGCGAATGCTATGGACCAACCGAGTCCTGGCATCTAGTAAACCAAGAAGACCTCATATCATCGCCCGACTAATGCTCATCCTTCAGTGGATATTCAAATAGCACTGACTTCTCTCACCCACTCATTCTTTTTTTAAACCACAATTGGTAGTTTATTATACACATTGCTTTGTGACTGACACTTGGACAGCTTTGTGCATCTCTATACATTTATAATTAAGATAGAATTATATCTCCTTCCCATTCCATTTTGTCCTTCTGTCCCCTCCCTGGACCCCTTCCTCCAACCCCTCAGTGCCCACTTGCTCTCATCTTGATGGTATATTCTTGATTATTGTTACATACAGATGCACAAATATATAAACACAAGCTCCCGAATGCTTTTGTTGTCCTGTGTGTGTACATGACTTCAGAGCTGAAGCTGCATAATGAATTACCAAGTAGGGGCTCATCCCTGGAGCAAGTTAACTCTCTCTCTCTAAGAAGTTATCAGCTGACTATGAGGTTTTTTTTGTTTGTTTGTTTGTTTGTTCTAGTCCAGGGTGCAACCCTAAGAAACTCCCTCCTCCATATTAGCAAGTCCTTCCATTGATAGTCGATGTTCTAGCCATGTTGATACATCATTTTTAGGAGAGACTGACTCACAGCAAACTTCCCGGCATTTTGGCTCTTAGAATCATTTTGCCCACTCTTCCATGATGTTTTCAGAATCAAAAGTTCAGGGGTTGTGATGTATTTGTATCAATTGGACTTCCCATGATCCGTTGATCTTTCGTTGTATCCAGTTCTGGTTTTCTGTGATGGCTTCTTGGATGAGGGGTGGTAGTTAGACTTACATGGGTAAGGTTTAGAGCATACTTAAGGAATTATGCTAGTCTACCAAAGTGACAGGAGTAGATCCTTTTTTTAGGATCCACTAGCCCTGAGCAGTGGGCTGGCTTCAAGGACCGGGTTGTTGTGAGATATTTTGATTGCACTGTGATCTGACACTCCTGAAACTGACAATAAAGTTACGTTGAATTAGAGGGTAGAGCTAGCTACTAGCTGACCCAAGGTAGCTATAGAGGCTTGGAGAATGGAGGACATATAGAGACACACAAGAAGTAGTAGGGGAGGGC
Source organism: Alexandromys fortis (assembly GCF_014885135.2). Taxonomy (NCBI): domain Eukaryota; kingdom Metazoa; phylum Chordata; class Mammalia; order Rodentia; family Cricetidae; genus Alexandromys; species Alexandromys fortis. Next base: position 334,012 of record NW_026067905.1, read on the forward strand.
CTAGGAAGATTCTCTGTCCTTTGGATCCAGGAAGGAGGGAGAGAGGAGGTCACTGATTGCTTCTCCATAGCTTCTCTGATCTCTCAGGTTCTTACCCCCATATCTGACTCCCAAGTTTCTACTGATGAAGACCAATTAGAAAAATGCCTCACCAGGTATGATTTCCCTTCTGCTGAGTGGGTTTTAAGTAGAATTAGACAGCTGTTGGTTACCACACACATGCAAGTGCCACTTTTTGATTCTTTCAGATATCTTACCATGCCAGTCATTGCTGTGGTTCATAGGTGCTGCAGCCGGGTAGAACTGTTAACTGCCCCCTCCCCCAACACACACAGACACTCACCAGCTTTCACGGCACTTTCTGATACTATGGGAGCTAGACTACATGAAGACAGGTCTTCAGAATAGACAAACCTTAAATAATCTAACTGTCTGGTTTCTTCAACAATAGGGGTCCACCTTCATCCACCAGAGACAGCAAAGGGTAATAGTGATAATCTATATTTTTTGAGTCCCAAATTGTTCAGTTCCCAGTACCCAGTTTGGTCAGCTCACTACTGCCTGCAAACCAGTTCCAGGGGACACAAAGCCCTCGTCGGTCCTCTAAGGATACCTGCACTCATATTGCACATACCCCCACAAAGACACATATGTACACACACAATTAAAAATAAAATCTAAAGATATAATCAATCCAACAAAACGATGATAATCTAAGTCATCAAAAACACAACAATCCAAAGTCAGGCAGAGGTAGAACTCGCCTTTAATCCTAGCACTTGGGAGGCAGAGGTAGGCGGATCTATGTGAGTTCAAGGCCAGCCTGGTCTACAAGAGCTAGTTCCAGGACAAGCTTCAAAGCTACAGAGAGCCGGGCGATGGTGGCGCACGCCTTTAATCCCAGCACTCGGGAGGCAGAGGCAGGCGATCTCTGTGAGTTCGAGACCAGCCTGGTCTACAGAGCTAGTTCCAGGACAGGCTCCAAAGCCCACAAAGAAACCCTGTCTCGAAAAACCAAAAAAAAAAAAAAAGTGCTACAGAGAAACCCTGTCTTGAAAAACCAAAATGAAAGAAAGAAAGAATTAAAGAAAAGAAAGAAAGAAAGAAAGAAAGAAAGAAAGAAAGAAAGAAAGAAAGATGGAAAGGGAAAGGGAAGGAAAGGAAAGGAAAGGAAAGGAAAGGAAAGGAAAGGAAAAAAATTCAGAAAAAAACAGCAGATCAAAGCCAGCAATGAGCCAGGTCTTCCTTCATCTACTCACTAAAACAACAATCATTTACTCATTACCTGTCATATAGAAATGAGCTTGTTTATTTACTCATAAAAACCATTGTTTCCTACATTCTAAGCACTGTGAAATTCCTGAGGCACTTCCTGCCCCAGGCAGCCCATTCTGTAGAGCATCACTACCCCTGAACCTGCTTTACGGGTGGAGAGGGTAGCGGGCTACCTACTTACCTATCTACCTACCTACCTACCTACCTACCTACCTACCTACCTACCAACCCTGGGAAACAGGGCTTTTGTGTTTTACTTGAGTTTAATAAATTCAACTTCAAATAAAATTCAGACATAGCTGATGATAACTATACTAGAAACATCTATAACAAAATGCTAAAATGCTAACTAACTTTTGTGCAAGTGCGCGTGTGCACACACACACAACAAGTATAGTGAAACCTACCTGCTCTTACACACAAGACTCCAGAGAGCAGTACTAGCCCTTCAGATACTGGAGGGGTGGGAACAGAAGTTGATGAAGCTGTTTGTATTTTCAGCTGTTTGGATTCTGAAGGAAAACAATGACTGCTGACCCATAGTGAGGAATGTGCTCTTGAAACAAGGAAATAGTTTGGAAGACTAATGTCTTTTTATTTTGGAGGTTTTGTTTGCTTGTTCATTTTTAAAGACAAACACACAAGGTTCAGAGGAATGCACAATGGTGACCACGTCAGGATGGCTGCATTGGTGGCCACAGAAGAATGGGTGCAGTAGTGACCATGTTGGGACGGGTGTAGTGGTAACCACGTAGGGATGGGTGCAGTGGTGACCATGTCAGGATGGTGACCACGTCAGAATGGCTACATTGGTGGCCATGTCAGGATGAATGCCTTGGTGACCATGTCTGGATGGTTGCATTGGTGGGCATGTCGGGATTGTCACAGTGATGACCATGTCAGGATGGATGCAGTGGTGGCCATATCAGAATGGCTACAGTGGTCATCCCATTATGATGCCTACTACCAGGAAGAATAAGTAACTCTGAGCTTTTATACCTACAGAAATATGGTCATGAGACTATCAGAATGTTTAATCTACAGCTTGGAAGAGGACTGGAAACAGCTATACCTTATATATAATGGGTGCGCAAAGAAGGAAAACTCAGAAGTGTATCTGGGTGACGTCATGATCAATGATCCTAAAAAAGCACTTTCCTATAAAGAAGAAGGCACACTACATAGCTCTGGGACATCTGAGAGACCCATGGGGGCTCCAAAGGGTGACGCTATGTGGAAAAGGTGTTTGTGGAGCCCACAGTAGCTCAGGGACAACTCAGGGGAAAAGGCAAGTCTTAGAGAAAGCTGCTTTTAAAAAGTGAACTCATGAAACTGGAATATAGACGGGGGAACAGAGCCGCGCATGGTGGAGAATGACAAACCTATTCCCTTCGGGTCTCAGCCAGAAGGCTATGCGCACAAAGGTCACGCCAGATGAGCCGCGGGGCTGCTGGCACTGGCAACAGGGAGCTGTTCTGCAGATCGTGCTGCTGCCCTGCTGGGAGATAGAAAGCACGGGCAACAACACTGGCCACAGCCTACAATCACAACCGTGCTGTCGGGCGGTCAGCACTGACACCAGGATGCACTGTGGCATGTGGAGCTGCTAAGGACACGTGTCATTGAACAGGGCTGGTCCTATCCCACCTCCTTCTGCCTCCACAGCATGCAGTCACTGAAGCTGGAATATGGGCTGCTTGCCCTGGCCAGAGACAGGCTACAAACACAAAGATCCAGCCAGGTGAGCCTCTAGGTCAAAGAGGTTTGAGGCACCCAGAAGCTCACACAGCACCTGTGCCGGACCACCGTATCTAGCCCTTACGTCACCCTGACTCTAGGCAACAGCAGGGTATCTGAGAGGAGTTTCAGCAGTAGTTCAGTATTTATGGTGCTTCAGAAACCAGGACCAATAACTTGTTGCAATGAATATTTGTGTGTAAAGCCATCTGGGCATCTATGCAGTGCACACAGCCAATGCCACCAAGATGAACGAACAGGCAATGGCGAGGTGGGAGAGAGGGAGGAACTGAGAAGTGAGTGCGTGGTGGAGAGAGGTGGAACCAGAGATGATCCACGCTGCCCAGCCACACAATTGCCCTGGTTCTGAGCAAGGACAGGATGTCTGAGATAAGAATAGTTCGTTTTTCTGGACTAGACCTCAATAAACTTCTGTAGTCCGTGCTGCCCCTGGAGCTCATGTTGGTATCTGTGGCTGCTGTTCTAGGTCATTTTGAAGCAAGCCCAAAGTTCAAGTGGATGGCCGTGGTCCTATAGCAGCCAGGGGCTACATTGATGTGTGGCCATCACGTCAGCCATGTGCAACCATCTGAGACCACGTTGATGTCTGTGGTCCATGCAGCCTGCAACGGCCATGTGTGGGTCCATGATGGTTCTGCTGCGGCCAGGAACAGTGTTGATGTTCACAGCCTGATACCACTGAAGGCCATGGGGATGTCCGTGGTCTGGGCTGCCACTGGAGGCTATGCTGAGGTCTTTGACATGTGCCAATGCCAGATGTCTGCGGTGGTCCATGCTGTCACCAGAAACCATGTGGAGGTCCAAGATCTGTGTTCAGGCTTGATGTGGGAGTGATTTCTTATTAATAAAGAAACTGCCTAGGCCCCCTGATAGGCCAACCCATAGGTAGGTGGAGTAAACAGAAGAGAATGCTGGGAGAAAGAAGCTTAGTCAGGAGTCGCCATGGTTCTCCCACTCCAGGCAGACGCAGGTTAAGATCCTCCCTGGTAAGCCACCTCGTGGGCAACACAGAATATTAGAAATGGGTTAGAACAATATGTAAGAGCTAGCCAATAAGAGGCTACAGATAACGGGCCAGGCAGTGTTTAAAAAAAATACAGTTTCCGTGTAATTATTTCGGGGCATAAGCCTGCCATGTGGGAGCCAGGGCTGCCGGAACACAGCCCTGCCACTCCTAATGCAGCACAGGCTGACTGTAAAGGGTAAGGAAGGCAGTTTTACAGTGGCATTGATGATATCAGACCCACAGCTCAGACAGAGGGACACGAAAGGCTTCTGGGACAACCCCTAATCCCACTCTTCCACAGCACCCCCTTAAAGTTACAGTCTAGACAGAAAGCCATTGAACAGAATTCTTAAAAATTGTGATAAGGATGCTGAAGTAGCTCTCCACAGTTGATGGTTTCCGGGAGAGGTACAGGTGGGGAAGGACTTAGGGTTCTTTAAGGGGATGACTAATGAAGTTTAACCATGCTCCAGTGAATATATGGGCAATGCAAACTGGGCTTCTTCTTCCTCCTCCTCCTCTTCCTCCTCATTCTCCTTTTTTTTTTTTTTTGTGGGAGAGGGCATCACAAGGGTGGGGTGGACCTGTGAGTACAGGTGACTGTGATTGACTCACGATATGAAATTCCCAAATAATCAAAAAGATGGTATTTTTTTTAAAATCATTTTCCTTAGCAAGAATCTTTCAAGACTTGGAACTTTTCAAAGATCTAGAATTTTCAAAGATCTAGAATTTTCAAAGATCTAGAATTTTCAAAGATCTAGAATTTTCAAAGATCTAGAATTTTCAAAGATCTAGCTATAGAGCTTGTGTTTCAGAATCCTAACTGCCTAACTCCCCAGACTCTCATGCCAAACTCTAGGGCCAGGTTCCTCGCCCATGTGAAGATGGGGAGTTGGTGGTATTCTGCACATCTTGAACTTTGAGTCTTTCTAGCTGGGTCCTAGCTACTGTCCTTGGCAGGTACACACCACCGGTCCATAGACTCCACCTATCCATGTTCATGCCTTCTTTTCCACGGACCGCACAGAAAGTAATGGACAGTAAGTGAGATTCTGGTTAAAACTCCAAGGGGGCTTTACCTCGTCTTTGCCATTATTGGGATTATAAAATCCATGTGTACAGGTCATCTAGGAGATGTGAGCTTTTGAGGTATTGTCTTAGAAGCTAAAAATAAAATTAGATTAGCAGTAATTAGCACGGGGGTGTAATTTCCATACCTTTTGCTGTAATCACTTCCTGAAGTGATTTTCTCTTGATTTGACTTTCTAGTGAGCTGTATTCACGTGCGCTCTGCACCCCCTGCAAGGGTGATTTTGAGGAAAGTACAGTAAACATAAAGTAATGTAATGATGGCCTACACAGAACGCCCTGCTTTCACGAAATAAAACCCTAAAAATACTTCTCACTGTAACAATGTGAACATGGTGGAAGTGTGGATTTTAACCATTCCACGCTATTATTTTATTCTGAAAGTTGCTGTTGGCAGAATCTGGTCTCAATAATTACATTTTTTAAGAAGAAAGAGGAACAATTTTATTGCGCTCCAATCCAGACTCTAAAAATATCAGAGCACCAAGTATACAGGGATCAGACTATTAATAGCTTGAAAAGCTATCAGTTGCTGGGGTGGGACACATGGGTTTTTTTAGACTGTGAGCCAAAATCTAGATTTTTCTGCCGAGAAATACATTTTGAATCTATAACACATTTAAAGGTGAGAAAAGGCTGTGAGTGATTAAAACCCTTGTTCCTCCACACCCCAGCGGAGACGTTAATTCTTCCGAGAGTTTCCATGATGACTGATCCGCGTATAATTAGCTGAAGGCCAGACATGGAACAGAGTACTTTTATGAGACTGGTTAAGAATCACACGCGGACTAAGTTATGATCTGTTGTTACAATGGTAACACCCCGTGCATCCTGAATGAAGCCTAGCACTTGTCTTGGTGCGGTGGGAAATTGGAGGCAGAGCGCATGCCGAGGAAGCCTCTCTTCTGATGCCGCCCGCCCGTGCTGGTGGCAGGGTCCCTTCTCCTCCTCTCATGCTGACACACGGCTCATGGGGCTATCTACCCAGCCCCACAAATCGGGTACTGCAGGAAATATGATTAAAGAGTGTTTGTTTATATCTATGAAGAGACGATAGGAGGTGGGGGGCTAGGCATTGGCTCTGATATGGGAGGATGGCTGTTGGTCTGTCTATTGACAGACTAAAGGCCGCGCTGCAGCACGTGGTGATCCCGTGCTCCTAGAATGCGGTGCTGCTGACACTGCAGTCAAGCGCCTTTCAGGCTGCGTATGTCTGGTGTGTCTGTGTCTGCATGTGTGTCTGTGTGTGTGCGTGTGTCTGTGTGTTTCTGTGTCTCTGTGTGTGTGTGTTTCTCTGCGTGTGTTCCTCTCTGTGTGTCTATGTGTGTGTCTCTATGTCTGTATGTGTGCATATGTGTCTGTGTCTCTCTGTGTGTGTCTGCATGTGTGTCTGTGTGTGCATGTGTGTGTCTGTGTCTCTCTGTGTGTCTATGTGTGTGTGTCTGTATGTCTGTGTGTGTGTCTCTCTGTGTCTATGTGTGTGTCTGTATGTCCGTGTGTCTGTGTGTGTCTACATGAATGTATGTCTGTGTGTCTAAGTGTGTTTCTATATCTCTGTGTATGTGTGTCTGTGTGTGTCTCTCTGTGTCTATGTGTGTGTCTGTATGTCTGTGTGTATGTGTCCATCAGTGTGTGTTTGTATCCTTGTCCATGTGTGATTGTGTGTGTGTCCATGTGTGTCTGTATCCTTGTCCATGTGTGATTGTGTGTGTGTCCATGTGTGTCTGTATTCGTGTCCATGTGTGATTGTGTGTGTGTCCGTGTGTGTCTGTGTGTCCATGTATGTGTCTGTGTGTCTCTGTGTCTGTGTCCATGTGTGCTTGTATGTATGTCTGTGTGTGTCTGTGTGTCTATCTGTGTGTATCCATGTTCGTGTGTGCATGTGTGTGTATGTGTGTGTGTATAAACGCATGCATGGACATGAATATAAAGGCCAGACATTGGTGCTGAGTATCATTTTCAATTTATTTATTTATTTATTTATTTATTTATTTATTTATTTTGGTTTTTCGAGACAGGGTTTCTCTGTAGCTTTGGAGCCTGTCCTGGAACTAGCTCTGTAGACCACGCTGGTCTCGAACTCACAGAGATCCACCTGTCTCTGCCTCCCGAGTGCTGGGATTAAAGGCATGCGCCACCATCGCCCGGCCCCCATTTTATTTTTTGAGTCAGTGTTTCTCAGTGAGGCTGTTACTCACCAATTAGAACAACTGGCCAAATAGCAGCTTTCAGGGATCGTCCCTTGTCTGTTTCAGCTCTGAGATTACAGCTGCATGCCCCAGGTCCTGGATTTTATATGAGCACTTGAGACCTGAACTCACGTCCTTATGACTGGATGACAAGTGCTTTACCAAGATTTAAGAGCATATTTTCAATTTTTCAAATTGAGATTCAGCTTGCATACTGTGAAGTGTGTGTGTGTGTGTGCGTGCATTCTTCTACATCTTAATATATGCTTATGTCGTCTACCTATACAGTCACCATCAGGATACAGAACCTATCCAGAATCCTAGGTACCCCCATCCCTCTCTTCTGTTTGCTTCATTACTGTTGTCTCTAGCACCATAAATCTGTTTAAACTGCTTCAGGATATATATCAAATATTTCCCAGTATCTTAAAATTTTTCACTCAACATAAGGCACATAGACCCCATTGCTGTTTCATGCATTCATTAATTTTAATTCTTACACAGTTTTAGTTGGATAAGTATAATGACTTGTTTATTATATTTTATATATTTATATTTTATTACATTTGGATTATTTCCAGATATTTGCTGTTGTTAATAAAGTTAACATAAACATTCTTCTGTTTATCTTTTGGTAAACATAACCACGTGTTTTTCTGGAATACATAACCAGAAGTGAAATTTCCATGACACATAGGATAGTGTGTACCTGTGGAGGAGATTCCTTCAAGCATTTCCTTAAAGTAATTATAACGTTAGGTGCACTCTGCTAGCCCACCAGCAATAAACAACTTCTTAGTGGTTTCAGACCACACCAGCATTTGATCTGTCTGTTTGAATGGTGACATTTTTGTCCTCTTGCTGAAGGCAGTACAGTGGTATCTTATTTAGCTTTCATTTCTCACATTTCTGTGCACCTACTGTCTACTTAAGATATCTTTGCTCAGCTAGTCCCTCTTTGTTTCATGTGCATTCTGGTTTCTAGGACTTCAGACTGGATGCAGAGCCTAGCATGCACTGGGCACAGACTCTCCACCAAGCTATACTCCCCCACTCCACTTTTTTGTATTTTCTACTTTTTTTAAAAATATTTATTTATTTATTATGTATACAATACTCTGTCTTGTGTGTATGTCTGCAGGCCAGAAGAGGGCACCAGACCTCATTACACATGGTTGTGAGCCACCATGTGGTTGCCAGGAATTGAACTCAGGACCTTTGGAAGAGCAGGCAATGCTCTTAACCACTGAGCCATCTCTCCAGCACCTGTATTTTCTACTTTTGAAACAGAGTATCTCTAAGTTGTCTAAGCCAGCCTTGAATTGATGCTCCTCCTTCCTCGGCCTCCAGAGTAGCTTAAATTATAGGTTTGTACAACTACACGCAGTGGTTCAATTTTTAAGATCAGTAAAACTTTAAGAAAAATTAATGACCATTTTTAAAAGATTAATAAAACTTCTAATTATGCCTATGTTATAGCAATGAGCTCATCTTTATTTGAAAGCAATGGTGGTCACCTCTGTTGACGGTACACACATTAACAGCCGCTGATGAACTCTTTGTTTTCCCATAGGCTAGGACTGGTTTAAGCACTTCTCCAGAGGCCCATGTGCTGCAAGTATAATGGTTCTGAGGTGTTCGGATATCTAAGAGGTGGGGTCTATGGTTAGCTAGATAGGTCAGCGGGTAAAGGTGTTTGCTGTCAAGCCTGATGACCTTGGCTTGATTCCTGGGACCCATGTGGAGGAAGGAGAGAACTGACTTCTGCAATTTGTCCTGAGTTGGGGAAATCTATAGAACAGGCTAAGCTGTGTGTTTTTCGGCAGGGACTGTGTATGATGTAAATCAACACAGAAGGACACAGCTGACCATGGCGCCACTCCCTGGGCAGGAAGTCCTGAACTATATGAGACAATGACAGGTAGAAAAGAGAGACCCAGTCAGCAAGCAAGAATGTGTGTATTCTCTGTTCCTTCTTGATTGTGGATGTCATGTGACCAGCCTCTTCAGGTCCTTGCCTTGACTTCGTCTCAATGAGGACTGCGACCTAAAAGTAGAAGCTAACAAAGATAGTTCCTCCTGAGTTACTTTTGGTCAAGGCATTTCATCCCAGCTACAGGAAGCAAACTAAAACAGACACCGAGATTGAGAGAAAATGCAACTGCAGCAAGAACAGGAAGTGCAAATGTCCCTGATGAAAACCAGGCCCTTGGGTAAATGGATAAATTCCTGTTGAATGAGGTCTGTTTTCCCAGTCATCTGGTGCTGGAATGCTGGGTCTCAGCGGAGAGCCGGCCAAAGGCACACCTCAAAACTGGGAAGGTTTGCTGGTCTCCTCCAGAGACCAGCACTGAAGTCTGACTACCCAAAGCCAGGGGACCACAGATGAAGGACATCCCTTTCTTGGTTTCGTCTCCCCAGTTGTAGGGAGGTCATCTGTGTGTGCTCTGGACCGTCCTTATCCTAACAACCTCTTGAGCCCCCAGGGGAAACAGATTTTATGAAGAATTCAGGGCCTCCTCCCTGAAGGAGGTCAGTGTGACCGGAGAGTGGAACTCAGCCTAAGTCCCAGAAGGCTCGCACCCCTTGAGACTCCATCCAAACGGTCTGACTCAGGGTTATCCTGGCACCTGACTGCTCTCCTCGCAGGCTGAGATGGAAAATGAAAGCCCAGGCTTCTGTGGAGAGAGAGCCCAAACCCAAAACAACAATGCTCCTTGGATACAAGCAATGTTTTATTCTAGAAATAGAAAATGTCCTCTAGCTGAGTTATAATTCCTGCAATCTGTTCTGCCAGGTTTTTTTTTTTTTTTTTTTTTTTTTTTTTTTTTTTTTTTTTTTTTTTTTTTTTTTTTTTTTGGTGTGTGTGTGTGTGTGTGTGTGACTTGTAAAACTGCTATTCAAAATTCTTTGGGCCAAACTGAAAATCTAGCCTATTCTAATAGCTTGATAATTCTGATGGGACGTGTCATTTAAGAGCTAATGAAGGGCAAGCAAGATGGCTCGCTGGGTAAGGTGATGGCTGCCAAGGCTGATGACCTGAGTTCGATTCCTGAACACAGTGGAAGGAGAGGATTGGCTCTATGGGTGACTTTCTATGTAAAAGTCAAACGCCAATGTAGTTCATAGTGCCATGAGTATTGCTTTTCCTTTGGAAATCAGCTTGAATTTTCAGATTGGGAGCATTATCCTATAACACGGGATGCTCAATAGTGTTCACTAATTATTTTCCCTCTAAACAGATTGGCTGTTTTCATGTCACTCATCAGATTTAGTAGTAGAAGAGATTCAGCAGACTGTACAATAAGCAAACTTTACCCCCCTGCCAGAACACAGGAAAAATATGAGTGACATCTCAGAACATAGCCAAAGGAACGAAGGGGTGCCACGATGGGAAGGCAGGTGGACAGTTGATGTCCAGTTCATAGGACAAAAACAGTTTTTTGTATGTTTTCATGTTGTTGATAATCATAAATTATAAACAACAATGAATTTTATATGTGTGTATGAGCCACATCTTACAACTTCATCTTTAACCCCAAATAACAACAAAAGAGGTAGGTGATATCTGCAAGGACGTAAGTGAACAGTTAGATCTTTGGGAGGCATTACTTAGTGTTTGCAAACCACCCCAAATCAAGCTTGGTCTTTACCTCAGCCAAAACATCTGAGCACGAAAATCCACAATGTTCTAATACCCCAAAGTTTCTTTGAATACTAATGACTCAAAAATCACACATCTGACCTCATGTGACAGGCCAGTCAAAATGCAGGTGCAGCAACAACACTGTGTAAAATCATCTCCGGCCTATTTGAAGAAGGCATATATAAAGCATGAACTTCGTCAGCCAGCCATGGGGAACGCTCCACATGCCAGTTGTCAGAATAATAATGTAGACGCTCCTTTCCAGCGTGTAGAAGACAAAAGGATAAAGTCTCTCAGTGTAAGACTGGGGGGATGGAGGGCTAAAACAATCATCCCGGGAACACATTTGAGGATTCCATCCCAAAGCTGCTGTTGTTCCTTTCATTATCCCTCGGCCCTATTCCCCGGGAAGAACTCTGTGGTGGTTTGAATGAGGAACGTCCCTCACAGGCTCATGTATCCCGACACTTGGCCCCCAATTAGTCATGCTGTTTGAGCAGTTATGAAATCTTTGGGAGATGGGGCCTTGCTGGAAGTAGCATCTCACTTCATGTGTGCAGATGTATGCGATGCAGCCAGCTTCCTGGTCCTGCAACCACGCCATTGTGTTCCAGTCAGCATGGGTGCTAGCCCTCTGGAGCTGGAAGTCACAATAAAACTCCCCCTTAAGTTGCTTTTGGTCATGGTATTTTATCACAATAGAGAAGCGGCTAATACAAACTCTTCTGTCGGTTTCTGCCACCTGCCATGAGACTCTTTCCTGCCCGCTCTTCTCCACAGTCAGGTCTGATGAGGGAACTATGACCTAGTCATATCTCATTAGAATACAGACAGGAGCTCAGCTTAGGGGGACACAAGAGGAATCTATGAGAAGACTGCACAGTGGTGATGGGAAAAAGAAAAATGCAAACAGCTGGGCTTTTTATATTCCTGATTCTTAAGATATGAGAGGAGACTGTGGTACCAAAACCCAGAGACGCATCTTGTAGTCAAAGCTATTATCAAAGAAACATGACCCTTGGACAATCTTGCAGGGGAGAAACAGAAGAATGAGAACAAAGTCCTCTCTGCCTCCAGGATCCTCTTCCCTTGATTCTCCCCATCCTAGGTGGCCTGTGCTTCGAGACTCTACCTCGACCTGTGAAAACGCTGCAGATCAACTTTAGAATGGAGATACTGCCTTAGCTGGGCATTGCAGACTTGATGTGTCTTGTGATCCCTAATTGAACCACTGATGAATTGTTTTACTCAGATTTCTCTCTTAACTGCATGCAGTTGAGGTTACAAAGAACCTCTACAAAAATGCCACAGAATATGGTCATCTCCTTCCAATTAGCATATTTATGCTGCTGACTAAAACACTTCTGACACCCTGTGAATAGAAAATTCTGGAAGAATCCTTGCACATAGCCAAAGTCTGTCCACTTGAAAACACATTTGCCTCCTTTATAATTGTATATGCTTTTCAAGGTAAAGAGCTTTACACATATAATTTCAATTAATTTCCCAGAACTTTGATGTTGTTAGCATTGTTTCCAGCGATGCTAAAACCTGAATGCGAAGCTAAGTGGATAAATTACAAACCCAAGGCCTGGGAAATGGGTCTGGATGCAGCCTCCCCGGGGTTTTATGTCATCACACTAGTGGCTCTTCATTTGTAAGCACAGAGACGTCAGTCTCACCGTTTCAGAGATGCGCTAGGAACCAGAGTGGTAGACTTCACAGACGGTTTTAGGAGCCTTGGACTGGATGGCGGTTGACTGTCTTGAGCCTTACCCCTGTGGTGATGTCTGGAGATTGCCGACAGACGCCCTGCTAGCTTCCTCATTAGGAATAGAAACAAATCAATTGGCTCTCTTTTTGTGCCTTATTCTTTCAATATAGGCTACTAAATAAAGCTAAAACTCCCATGAGAAAACGTCCATAAAGGGGCTGGAGAGATGGCTCAGAGGTTAAGAGCACTGCCTGCTCTTCCAAAGGTCCTGAGTTCAATTCCCAGCAACCACATGGTGGCTTACAACCCTCTGTAATGGGGTCTGGTGCCCTCTTCTGGCCTGCAGGCATACACACAGACAGAATATTGTATACATAATAAATAAATAAAAAATATTTTAAAAAATAAAGTTTAAGAAAACGTCCATGGAGCAACACTATCACAGATATCCAGTATCTTTGATTTGCAATAGTCACCAAACTTGAAAAAGAATATACTTTTCTCTAAGTATATAAAGGAGAACCCTAAATTTTTATCTTTGTCTTTGACTCTCTGAGAAAATTTCATCTAAATCTTTTTTTCCCATTTTAATTTTCACTGCGCCCTGAAATGTTATCGGTTGTAGCCACCTATCTTCCAGTCAGTCGCAGACATCCATGAGTCAAGGGCTCAGCTCAGCCGTCCTCCTGCAGGAACCAACCCCCTTGTGAAATTCTACGTGGATATTTTCGTCTCTCTCTGGATCAGCCAAAGTCCAGACCAGGAAGTAGAAACTGTCCCAGGTGCTTTGAGCAGAAATGGATTCAATTCAGGGAATTGGAACGGGAAGGTCCAGAATTTGTCTCCGATCTTCCTTACACTCACTGTTACTATCCACAGGGAGGATGGAGCTACTCCTTACTGAAAAGGGGTGCAGAGTCCAGTCACCAGAGAGAGACAGTCGCATGCACCCCCACTTCTGGCACCCATCTCCGTTTAGGGATGTTATAAAAACTTTAGTAGGAAGTGTGTCTTTGGGGTAGGCTTTGAGTGCTTACAATCACCCCCACTTCCTGTTTCCTCCTAGGCTTCCTGGAGTGGATGAAGACACCATTGGTCAGCTTCACATTCCTTTGGCCTGTTGCCACGCCTCCTCAGCCGTTACTAGGAAGCAAAGTAAACACTTTTGTCTCTAACTTGATTGGGCTTTGAGTGGTACTCCATCACAGCAATGAAAAGAGACCAACCCAGGGTGTCCCTGAGTCTGAGGCTCGCTGTTGGGGAGAAACTGGCTGGCCTGGAAGGCCCTGGGTTCTGCCTGTTCTTTTCCAGAACCAGCCCAGTCTGGGTTCACAGCTGAATGCCACAGTGCCAAGCTTTGGCAAACTCGGGTCCACATGCTTGTCCCTGCTGAGACATCTCCCCAGACTGCCATATCTGAGATAGTTAACAATCGAAGTGACTTATTCTAAATATACTCAAACTCTATAGAAATTAATTTATGATTTAAGATCCTCCTCTCTTGAAACCCAGACATATTTAAAGTTAACAGTATATATCTAACCTTCCAACACACATATACATGCACACATACACATAACCATACGTGTGTGCGTGTGTGTGTGTGTGCAGTATTCCCCCCCCCCCCAAATGTGGTTGTAGTTTGAACAATAAAGACAACTGGACTTTCTACATAGCTAAATCCAACCTCTGAGTGACTTGCACACATTCTAAAATAGCAGAGAATCCCGTTCTGGGAGGGTCTCCATATCCAGTTTCTCATTTTTGTTCCACAAATTTACAATTTGCAAGAAATTGTCATTGTGATCACTGTACACCCCCAAACTCCTCAGTCGTATGGAATTAATAGGAAGGAGGGGTCCTACAGTCCTCAGCACTTCTGCCCTCCATAGGAGCATGACCTAAGCCTGCCGAGGGGCTGCGTGGTGTGGTTTGAATTCGTTGGCATTTTAAAACATCTTTATGAGCGATTTAATCACAGCGAGCGAATGGAAATAAGAATTCAATTTGGTCTCCAGTCTCCTGTGATCCCAGCGAGATCCTGAACTCAGGGTGGAGGGCGATTGAATCATGCACAGCCCACGGGTGACCAGAGGACTGGGTTCCCCCTGGTGACTTCATCTGCATTCTGTCACTTTCCCTGACTTTGTAGGGGGCTCCATGGGGGCTTAGAACGAGTTGAAGAGCCTGCTCAGTGTTCACTGAAAGTAAATCTATTTGCTGAGGTAGCCATCAGGGGGAGGGGCTGTTATTTTAACACCTCTCCCACTCAGCCTGCTCAGGGCTCTGCTGGAATGTTCAAGGTCCTTCTCTCTGTGCCTTGCAAGTAACAAATTCCCTTTACAGTGGGAAGACATGGCTCCCATGCGCTGACAAGAATTCTCTCTTTGTCCCTCAACCCTTCCGCCGTTGCTTCAGCACCAAGGATTAGTGATGCCCAGCACCTGGCATGAGCAATGCTCCACATCTCAACACTAAGTGCTACTCAGCACCCAGCACTAGAGACACACAGCTCACCACCAGGCACTAGTGATGCAGAACTCAGTACCAAGTCTAACTACATCACACAGTGGTGACACAGAGCTCAACACTATGCATTAGTGAGGCACAAGCCAGTCACTAGCAGAAATGGCTCCCAACGTGGCAGACTGTCTCCCCCATGAAATCCTAAGAAGATGGATAAGGCCCAGAGTCTTAATCTTGCTTTATGCTTGGAGCACTTGGAGCTCCTGCTCAGGAGAGGAAGCTGTCCTGCGCAAAGGAGAAGGCATGAGGCAGCAGACACATCGACTCTCTGGCAACACTCTCAGCTCTCCCCTCCTCACGCGCTGTCCATGCCAACAGGAGTGGGAGCTGCCCCGGCTGGGGTGACTCCTTCGGTTGAGTCAATGCTGACATCCAGGTGGAACGGTCTCAGCAGCTCTGTTCCTGGAAGACTTCTACACCGTGTGCAGAAGGCGCTGACACTGTCAGGGGGTTAACCCAGGCCTCCTCCGCCTCCACCCTTTGTCTTGGGGCTTCAGGCAAGGCCGTGAAAACACCTTACTATCACCTTCATTGTCTAGATCTTCTCCTCACCACAGTTTCTCACAGAAAATCAAAAGGAAATGAAAACTTTTGCCTTCCACAACTAAGAAAAAGCTCCGTCCTTTCGACCTCCTTGTTTTCATTTCTTCACAAAAGCAACAAGTAAAGAAGACATGGAAAGCCTGGTCCTGGAAGCTCAGCTGGGGTGAAGTTTCCTAGGGTGGGGGAACTTGTTTCACTCCTCAAGCCCATAGTTCTTAATTCCAGACAGGGTCCAGGAGCCACAGCCTTAACCTAGCTGTGCTCCACAAAAAGACCTCCGTGTCTGCCCTGGTGACATGCTGCAGCCCAGCATGTCCTTAGAAGAATTAGAGGGAAGCAAAGGTTCACTGTGGCCAGAAAGGCTCAGGGGCAGCGCGAGGCTCCTCAGTGGGAGGAAGGGAGAGGGACCTGGAGTGGATGGGTGTTCGCACAGGAAGGGCAGGGGAGGAGGAGAGGAAAACTGCGGGCAAGTGATGGCTTTGGCTGTGACCTATCATCTCGGTGTTCGTATGTGCATGCGTGCGTGTGTGTGTGTGTGTGTATGTGTGTGTGTGTATGTGTGTGTGTATGTGTGTGTATGTAATATCTAAGTTGTACATGGCAGAATTGCCTCTGAAACAGTTTTTTGCATGCTGTGTGTAACATGCATGAGTGTTTGTGAGCATGCGGGTGTGCATGTACATGTGTAAGTACACCTGTGGAGGCCAGAGGACCACTATGGGCGTCCTTCCCCCATCACCATCCTCCTTGTTTTTTTTTTGTTTTGTTTTGTTTTGTTTTGGTTTGGTTTGGTTTGGTTTTTGAGGCCCAGGAACTGAGGCATCGAGGCTGTCCTGCAAGTCCCACGCATCCGCATCTCTGTCGCCCAGTGCCATGGTGACAAGAACCCGCCACCAGGCCCGGTGTTGCTTTCCATGGGTGCTGGCTGGGGTCCAACCTCAGGCCTAATTTTGTACAACAATTGACCCAACCAGTCACTGTTCCAGCCTCAGTGGTTCCCAATACTGTTGAAGTGGCTCACCCTGGCAGGGCTGAATGACCAGAAGCAGAAACCCCTGGCGAGTACAGTATCACACACCCCTGCTGCATGGCCTGGATGGAGAGGTAGGACGATTGGCAGATGGTCAACACAACGTGGCATCTTGTTAGCCTGCAGTGTGCATACCACCCAGGTGCAGCATCCCAGAGCTCTTTGTGACAAACCAGCTCTTGCTGAAGACTTTCAGCATCACGAGAGTGACACTTTGTTTAACCACCTTTCCAAACTTTAGGAGCACTAATCTGTCACAGTAGGCTCTATCTTGTACATGTAAACAGAGGAGACTTCGCAATCAAATCCTAAATGTGTATTTGTAGCAATATGGCTTTTCAGGAGAATGTGTGATGGGAAGCAACAGACAGAGCAGGGGACAATTAAAGGGACAGCGCCATGCAGCCAGACCTTCCTCTCCCCGAATGGAATTCCCTGGGCTGCGCTGATTTCTGAATTTTCATGTTGATTTACAGGCGGCACAAGATTATTGGGACCCCACAAGCCTCTGCTCCCCCATCACCTGCAATGGAGATTCATTTAGGCAGAAGGACCTTGCAAAGATGCATTTCCAAGAGCATCCTTATTTCAGCCCTGGCTCCAATTAGGAGTGTGCTCTGTGCTCCACAGCCTTAAAGGGAAACGCTCTAACTCCAGGGCAACAGGGCAGGCCACAGCTCCGGGTCCTGGGAGCGCTGCTTGGTGGTATTCCCACCCAAAATGTTCCCCAAGAGACACGCAGATCTGCCAGGTCCACTGGCCGTGTGCCAGTCCTTTACAAGCTTATGATTTATTGGGACTTAAATTTCGATGACCAGGAACAAGTTCTTCACCAAAAACAAAACATAACAAAAATCTCATAATGCTTTTGAGATCTGTCGTTGTTAAGGGTTAGGGCGGAGAAGGACAGATAAAATAAGGATTTGATGCCAGTGCAGAGGCCTCAGAACACATTCAAGGGGATCAATATGAATAATATCAGCACATCTTTGTCCCTAAAATGGATCTTTGCAAAATTTGCATACTATGTTTATTGTGAAAAGTATATGCATCTTGCCTGGAATATATTTCATTGTGTGGCATATGGTTCCTTTCAGCAGAAGATACTAAATAATGTTAGAAAAACCCCTTCCTCTCACTCCCAGAGAGAGGGGTGCCATCCCGAGGTCTGACTTAGGCACTGTGTAAATGTCACAAACCTTAGCAGTCCTTCGTGATGTTTCCCTGTCGCGTCTCTTGGCCAAGAAGACTGGGCTTAACTGCCCTGGACCACCAACGCCCAGAGAACCCATAAGCAGAAAACAGAGATGCCTCTTGTTCACTGTCTACTGTGAGCATCCGGAAAGAAAATTTGGAGAAATCCTAAGCTCTCAGAGCACCAAGATACCTGGGTGTGCTGTGGTTGACAAATGTGAGCTTGGCACATGATTTCCGGCCTTTAGGGGTCTTAAGTGATCCACTCAGTTGAAGGAATTACTATCCCAATATGTAATTAATTCTAACCTGACGAATGAGCTGTTTCACAAGCTGTATGGCATCCCGGGCCTTTGAAGTCTCTCCTTGTAGAACTAGCTGGAACCCATCAGAGCTGAAGTTCCTTGCGCCGTATCCACCGTGGTTACTCTTTTGTGCTGCGCTTTCCTAGGGAGAGCACTGAGAACAAACTATGCACCGTGTTCAAGTGTGCATTATTCTGTGTGAAGGAGGCAGGTGCTGGGGAAGGAAACAGAGGAGGGGCCAGAGAGTTCGTATTTGATATCGCTCTTTGTTCCTTCATCTCTTCTACTCTTCTATTCTCAATACTACGGGAAGCTGAACTGTTTTACATGTTCTTTCTCAGTTCTGCTTCATCAGCAAGACAGTCCAGCAGCAAAAACCAACGCTAGCAACCCAAGTTCAATTCCCAAGGATCCACGTGGTGGAAGGAGAGAAGCAGCTGCCACAAGAACTTCACACAAGCTGGGGTCATCTAGGAACAGGAGACTGCAAGTGAGGAAATGCCCCCATCAGGCTGGTCTGTGGATAAGCCCGTAGGGCAGGTTCTGAGTTGACCAATGATGTGGGATTGTCATGCCCACTGTGCACGGTGCCACCTCTGGGCAAATGGTCATAGGGCATATGAGAAACCAGGAAGAGCAAGCAATGGGACGCAACCAATAAGCAAGCAGTGTTCCTTCACACCTCTGCTGAGTGCCTGTCCAGCTTCCTGCCTGGAGTCCCCGCCATGACTTCCCTAAGTGACAGACTGCTAGTTGAGAGGCGTGGTCTGAAAGAAACCTCTTCTTTCCCAAAGTACTCTAGGTCATGGTGTTTGTGTCAGCAGCAGAATGAATGAGGACAGTTGTCTCTCGAACTGTCCTCCGGTCTCCCTCCACATGCTCACCAGGACATGTACACATACCCAAATATACATGGATGCATGTGTGCATCCACACACATATGAGAGGAGAAAGAGAGAGACTATACACATAAATAAGCTATAATTTAAAACAATTTTTTCCTTTCTATTCTAAGGAAAGAAACTGAAGCACAGAGAACGCGCTGAAGGACTGTAGAAGAACCTGGTGGGCACGTGGTAGAGGCTGTGTAGAAACTAGTTCATTGTAGCATCATCCACATTTGGGAGAGGAGGTCAAGGCAGTTGGTTTACATGCCCTCCCAATATTGAGATGACGGAAGGATTAGGTCCCTTGCCTCAACTCTGTGATGCTAAATGCCTCCTGAATCATCCTAAATAAAAGCATTTTCTCTACAGCTGACTGAAAGAGCCAAGTTGTGAGAGAGGTGAAGACAAATGCTTTGAGAAGAAACCTTTTATAAGCAGGGAGAAATTCTTGAATGTGCACATTCTTTGGTAACTCTAGCTAAGCCATGAGTGGACCGTCTCCTCGCCCAGGCTTTGACGATCCCTGGAGTGCTTGGGCTACTCTGCTCTAGGAAACCAAGGAATGCCAGGGTAAAGGTCACATAGACCAGAACCCTAAACGAGAAGAGAGAATCTGTGCATTTCTGATCCTGAATACAGTCATCCCTCCTCACCCAGGCAGGGTCCATCTCAGGACCCTCGGCAGGTACCAAAACCTACTGTGTGTAAGCCCCATATACAAGAATGGTTCAGGGCCAGACAGATTGCTCAGCAGATAACAATGGCTGACGTTAATCCCGATTACCCAAATTCCATCCCCAGGACTCACATGCTGGAAGGTGAGTACTGACCCCTGTACTTTGTCCTCTGACCTGCACACACATGCTGTACCGTGGGCACCCACACACATGAACACACAGAAAAAAATTAAGTAAACAGATAAAGTGTAAAAAATAACCAAAACTATATGGTGTTAGCCTTTGACCCATACACAGGTTCCAAAATGTTTAATTCATCTCTCAGTTGCTTGCCAGACAATGGAGCATTATAGAAACAGTTCCGATGCTGTGTTGTCAACAAAAAAATCACCCAAAAGAAAGCAATAACACTTAAGAATGGAAACAACCTTTATGTTCAAGCATTTTTGATTTGTGCTTGATTGGATCCTTGGACATAAATGTGAGAATCCCAGGGACTGATGCACAAATGAGAGCTACAGCCACCAACAGAAGAGAGAGAGAGAGAGAGAGAGAGAGAGAGAGAGAGAGAGAGAGAGAGAGAGGAGAGAGAGAAAGAAAGAAAGAAAGAAAGAAAGAAAGAAAGAAAGAAAGAAAAGGAAAGGAAAGAGAGGGAAGCAATGGAGAATGTTGGAAGGGTGAGCTGTCTTGGGATCCTGGCAAGGCAAGAGTTAAGGAATTCTCAGGAAGCTAATGGGAGGCTAGCAGAGAGGTAGACCTTGACAAAGGTGCCTGCAGGACAGCCACACTTCTCAACAGAGCAGTGTGAACTGGAGCTGGCAGAAAACTGGGTAACCCAGAATTAACACCCAAATATGCCAAAGCATGGCAGACGGCATGGTGTGCTTCTGCATCTCAGAACATAGCACGCCGTCACTCTGAAACTCGAGGAGCCGTTGGGTTTCTTTCTTCCTATTTTTTGTGCCAGTGCCCTGTCTCCACACCCAATGGTCTGAAGACCTGGCTTGTGGGAAGGCCCAGGAAGGGATGTGACCTGAGCCTGACTCACACTTGGAAGGGGAACCTGTTAACAAATTGTAGACTCTCCATCCTGCACCATTAGTGAGGATGGGGACACAGGACTGTGAAAACAGCCTTTGTTGCCCCAATGCCACCTAGGGTTACAGAGCAAGAATCCCAACGTCCTCACTTAAGAATGTGAATATGAAATTCACAGAAGGGCTAGGTGGGGCAGCTCATGCTCAAAATCCTAGTGCTTAGGAGTTTGAGGCAGGAGCATTGCTGTGAGCTTAAGGCCAGTGTGGGCGAAAGAGTAAGACTCTGTCTAAAACAAAGAAAAGAGGGGGGAATGGGATAGGAGGAGGGAGGAAGGGCTGGAGGAAGAGGGGAGGAAAAGAAGGAAGGAGAGAGAGAGAGAGAGAGAGAGAGAGAGAGAGAGAGAGAGGCTAGATCACAAAAGAAGGGGAAGAAATAGTGTGAAGGGAAGGCGCAGATTGTGGGCCATGTTTTAACACCAGGCTTCTTCAGTGCCCACTTTTCAAACCCAGAGAGTACCAGGCACTAACTACTGAGGGACGGAGGACCGCCCGCCAGGAATTTGGGAGACTGTTTCACAAAGCAAACTTTAGTTATGTGAAATGGGCAAACATGATGTAAATGTATTAACACATTTTCTGAATTCCGCAAATATATTTTTACACAATTAGCTTAATTATTTAGATACATATTAAACCTTGCTTGCCTCGAGCAATTTAACATGGAATGTAATTTCACATATTATCGCAAGAAAAACACATTTATAGAAAATCTGTGTCTCTCCTTTCATAATAACACTTCAAACCCTCATTATTTAAGACACAAATAAATATATTTTAAGGATATTGAAAACTGTATTTCCAGAGAAAGTGCTGTCCACTAAAGAATTTCTCTCCTAAGGCCTGGCCTCCCCGTGTGTGCTGTTGATTCAGACTTGGTGTGTCCGTCATGTAACAATGTACAATCATTTCCATGAAGCTCATTCACAAGTAAAAAGATGAATTTTCATTTGTTCTAAAAATTGTTTGAAGAGCTTATGAAACTAACCCCAGGAAGTGAGGCCCAATGGCTCAGAAGGTGATGCAGAAAGATGAGGTGCTTAAGCCCAGTCTTGTCTACATAGTGAGTTTGAGACCAATGCGGGCTAAAATAGTCTCTGTCTCACAAAAGAAAAGGGGACTTGCCAAGGAGATGGGGATGCTCATGGATCTTCATGTTCTAGCTCGATAAGAACATGGCTCATCTACTTTGCAAAGTCTGCTTAGGAGCTATCACCTGGGGCCATCCCACTATTGCGTGCAGGGATCTAAGCTGCAGGTCTCCCTGAGAGAGCCAGTAATCCTACATCCTTTGTTTTAATCACCTAGGGAACAAAGGCAAAGGTGGGCACTGATGAGGGAAGCGCCCCAGGTCTCCTGGTAACCCAAATGTTTCTAAGGATTTACCTTAGTTTTAATTATGCACTCGTATGTGCATCTGTGTATGAATACGCGCATGTAAGCACAGGTCTCTGTGGAGGCCAGAGAGGGGAGATTCCCCTGGAGCTGGAGGGGAGATTCCCCTGGAGCCAGCTAAGCTGGCTGGCTTGGGTGCTGGGAACTTACCTCATGACCACCACAAGAGCAGCGAGTGCTCTTGACCGCTGAACTGTATCTCTGGTCCCTGAGATATTTTGAAAGAGGTCCCATGTAGCAATATTCTATTACGAAGCACCCTGGTGATCTAGGTGTCTCTTGGCAGCAATAATTTGTACTGTTTTACAAAATGAGAAAATAAATCACACAGAGAAGTACCTTTCCATAGCCACTCAGGCTGACCAGGGAGACTGAAGAAGGTACTTACCAGATTGTTTTGAAATTTTGCTAGTGATTAGCAATCATTGTGAGGAGAAGGGAAGTGTGGTGTGGTGTGTGTGTGTGTGTGTGTGTGTGTGTGTGTGTGTGTGTACAATTGTCTTTTTGCTATAGCCTATGATGTTCGGAATTTGTCATGAACACATCAGTTGAAATTAAGTATTGATCATCAGCCTAGCAACTGATGCTGGGACTTGGGGAGAAGTCTGATCTGTTCAGTACCACATCTGGGATCTCACCCCAAAGCCCACTGCTGATCTTTCTGTCCATGTCTGGCAGTAGGCTCAAGTCGGCTTGTCTCATGCAGATGACAACATCCACCCGAACTGTTCTCCTATCCACTGGCTTCAGCTCAGCCCAGCCCAAGTTCCTGTTCCTCTCTTGTTCAAGAGAGATGGGAAGGAATTTAATAAAGTTCTAGTGTTCTCCATATAAAGTGAAGGAGAACAAGAGAAGAGAAGGAAGGGAAAGGAAGAGGAGGAGAAGGAGGAGGAGGAGGAGGAAGAGCCAACAAAACAAAAGTGGATACGACTGCTGGAGCCCTAGGCTGTCAGGCATGGAAGGTCTTGACCTGCGTGGTTCTTGCAAGGTTCTGGACTGACGGGGAAAAACTTTGCTCATGTCCCCACTGGTTACTGGAGAATTCATCTTGAGTGTTGGCAAAAGCCTGTTTGGTGCCTACCAACACGTGTTTCCCCAACTGAGGATGGGGAGAGAGGGAGGAGGCGGGGCCATCATGACCAGACTGGCATTCATCTCCGTCACAGGCCTCCGCAAAGCTTGAGGCTTGTCAGCGCTGGTTTGCGGAAGCTCGTCTGTGTTCTCTGCTGGTTCCCCAACAGCGTTCAAGGCTTCGCATGGCTCTGCAGCGGCGTCTCTTCCTGTCTCTTCAGTTCCCTTTCATGAGTTCAAGCCTTCCTCTCGCATGGAGAGACAGAGGAAACCAGTGATGGCGGCCTATCTTTTCACACGCTACTGTCTTCACTGATACTTTCTTCAGAACATGTTCCCAACTCTCTCTAATAACTTGCATCAGAAAACTCATTAAATATCTCATTGGTTAATTAGTTATTTAAAAAGAGATGCCATGGTGTCACTGAAAATAATGCTGCTTCTGAAGTTCCCTAAGGTCATCGAATGCCAAGAGTCAACTAGCAAAATGCAGCTGGATACCCAAGTATGCAAAAAAAAAAAAAAAGCTACATCTGCCATCTAGTGGTCATGATGTGTAAATGCACTTGGACTCACCGTCTCCAGGGCCGTCCTGCAGAGTGAAACTAAGACTTAATGGGCCTTGACATTCCTTTCTGCAGTGCGCCAGGCACAGTGTGGAAAGCTTTGCATGGATTATCTATATTATATTTAATATGCAAGATAATCGTACGAAGTAGACATCGTCCTTAAACCCATTGTAGAGATGACAATTTTGAGGCAATAAGGAGTTGAGTTTTCTAAGCCTGGAAGCCTAACTACAGAAACTACCATCGTCAACGCTGATCTACCTAGTCAAGCGGTACACAGACTCATCAACTACTGTGTTAATGAGGGCAGTGCTTATTAACATGTCCTTGTAGTTCAGAGTTAGGGACATACACTTACGATGCTAAAATCTTAAAACAACCCGGTGCCGATTGCTCTTGAGTATAGATAGGAAACTATGCCCCAAGGCAAACAAACATAGCAATCGCATACGTTTCCCCACACAACGGTGGTTAAGTACTTGATTCTGGTTTGGGTTTCCCACTAAACTCTATATTGAATCCATTGTGTTTGTTTTTCAAATAGAGTAATTGTATGAAATCACAAAGTATGTTAGAAGCTTTTTGTTGAACAGAAAGTAGGTTTTCATTCTTTAAATGATGTTCCAGTTTTCTTGAGATGTAGGGCGATTTGAAGTAGAACTAGGGACACACTCCTGTGTGCTCCCATCTGGAAGAGGTCCAGAGAGCTACACTCTGCACCTTCCAGAGTATTCCATGAAGCAGAAATGAAAGCACCAATACCATATGTTAGGGCCAATAGCAAAAATCTATGTTCCATGCATGGAGAACTTTCAAGTTCAAAACCTGATGATGGTTCCTGTCTCCTCCTTACCACCGAGAAATTGGTGGCTCCCCCTCCCAACGTTCCTAGCATCTCAGAAATGGGTGCCTACCACATGCTCCATGCTTTATGACCTATAGAGGGTGTGAACACTGGACCAGCAGCCCCTTTGTCTACAGACGCTTAGTCCTGCAAATCTAAGCCTCTAGTTATACAATCTGTTCTGTCTCTTCATCCCCAAACCCTTGGCTACTGCAACCCTTGCTATGCTCTATACACAGTATTATTCCTTCTTTTAACATCTTTATTATAATCTAAGTTTGCAATCCCCAGCCTCAAACAGCTTCCAATCTTAGGGAAAGAGAGACACAAATTTAGTATAGACTCTGCTAAGTCAACAGAAGGATAAAAATAATGGTGGCAGAGGAAGACAGAGCCCACAACTGAACTGACTCCTGAATGGCTCAGTGGAAGGGTAGAGTTCCTTGCGATCGGCAGGGTTGGCAACTGAGCACTTCTTAAGCCCAGCCCGGAGGCTCTTGCCCCTGCACCATGAATTCACCTGGTATCCCATCATGTCGCTGTTTTACGTTGTATCATTGATGCTTTATCACACTGTAAAGTCCACACATGCCTGAACTTCCCTTTCACTCCCTCCCCCCTCCTTGTCCCTGTCCTGTCATCCTAATTGCTCCTTGGCAGCCTCGGAGCACCCACCCCCATCAGTAACTCATCTTCTCGTGCTCTGGGTATCCTGCTTCTGCACATCTGTGTGGAAGCTCTTCATATCTCTACATCCTTTGGCTGTCTCGGCGTGGCAGGCGAGGTGGGAAAGAAGCAAGAGGCAGGATTTCATGGACAGCAAAAGGAAATAGGAAGGAAGTAACCAGATCAAGCAATGGCTCTGGACAGACAGTGGGTGTGAGTCTAGACAGACAGCAGTAAGGCAGAAATGATCTCAACAGGGACAAGTCAGATGCTCAAGTGACAGATGGCCTCTCGCTGTTCCCTTAGCACATGGATAGCTTCAAATTACTTATATTCCGTGACATCGGCTGAAAACTGAACTATTAACTGTCTCTCTGCTTGTGGAAGCTGTACCACAGCAGAGATAATGTGGGCTGCTCCTCGGTGAGCTGCGCAGCGCCTCAATTACTATCACTTGATAGCGAGTGGATCGCGTGAAGGACTCGAGTGTCTCCCTCGTCGCAGAATTTCTCTACTGAATAATTTCATGCTCTGTGTGTTTTCCAGTGTTTTCCTAATCCTTCCCCCAAATACACAAGCATTCTTAAAAGAGCAAAAGGGTGGGGGAACTCATTCCTTTTTCCGTATTCTTTTCGGACAGGCAGACTGGAAATCCTTCACAGCGGAGACCAGCCAGATGATATTCAGGCTCACGGCCCATCAACACGGTTGTCAGCCATGTAGTGTGTTCATTATGGGGATGGCATACGAGACCGAGCAAGCACAGCTGGCTCTCCAGATCGCAGGTTGAGGCAGCGGGGCTGGCTGCTAGAAACATCATCTTTTCACTTAGACGCGGAGGAAATTTGATCTGGAAGGCGCTGAGGGAGACCATGGAAGCCCCACGATGTTGAGCTTATTGAGTGACTTTTCCATTTCCCAGCTTCGTTCAATACAAACTTCTAACAACACAAGCCAAATGACTATTAAAATAATATTTATGGGTCTGCTGCTAGTGTTTCCTAAGCTGTCTTGCTTGCAAATAACTCATAGCCCATAATTGTTTCTCCAAATAATTAATTCCTCACTCTTAAATTTTCATATATTCGTTTTCATTAACACTCCCCCAAAGCCAATGTTTTTATTCTCTTATGAAAAAAGCCACTGTAGCTAAGCGAGACTCGCCACCAGAGAAAGGCAATTGATGAAAAACAGCAGTGAAAGGGATTGCTCTAATCGCTTGTCTTTTATGGATCTTTGGTTAAGGATTGAATTTGATTGTGTTTGTTTTTAAATACCATATTTAGAATTATTTTGTTTAAGACCTTAAACAAGTAGACCTTTGTTTGTGCTCCAGAAGGTACTGGAAGGCAAGCCAAGGTACCCATATGTTTCCTTTAGACTTAACTCTTTAACCGCTCCACTTTACCAGACAGAAGCAGGTAGTTTCATTCATTCTTCATTGCTGATTTGGTTAACTGTTTCTCTCTGTGACCAAGCATTTGGGAATTATTTTGGGGATAGGGATGGATATCACATCTACACATAATATGTATTCCTTTTTACCTCTTATGCCCTTCCCCCTCTGTGTGCTATGGTGTTAAGAACAGCTGACTGGCACTGGTCAGACACAAATACACTTAGTGTATTCTGAATGCCCAGATGATGTGGAATGTCCTTCTGTATATGTGTAGTTTTTATTGGTTAATGAATAAAGCTCCTTTGGCCTATGGCAGGGCAGAAAATAGCCATGCTGAAAGAGATAGAGAGAGAGAGTAGGCAGAGTCAGGGAGATACCATGTAGCTGCCAAAGGAGAATGACGCCACCGCTAAAACATTACTGGTAAGCCACAGCCTTGTAGCAATACACAAATTAATAGAAATGGATTAATTTAAGATGTAAGAGTTAGTTAATAGAAGTCTGAGCTAATAGGCCAAACAGTGTTGAAATTAATATAGTTTCTGTGTGTTTATTCAGGTCTGAGCGGCCAGGAAATGAACAAGCACTATCCTATGACACCCAGATCAAAGCAGAATGTCTCTGGATTACAGATTCACTAAATGTCTCAAGACTTTTGTATTACATAAGTCTCAGTTCTCCATCATTTCTTGAAACTATATTCTAATATTCCTGTGCTTATTTCTGGGGTTCTTTATATTGTATTATATGATATTATATTATACTTTTTCTTCACTGAGATTCTGAGATTCTGAAAATAATTATGACCCTTAGTTAGGACACTAATGATTATCCACAGTGATTCTTTTGTCCCTTGAAGAAAAAAATATACTTCTTGTCACTCCCCCACATTGTCCTTTAAAATCTTTAAAGGCAAAAATAATCACATATCATCCATGGATTGTTTTTATTTTGGCTGAATCATCACACGAGAAGTAGGTCCCCACACACTGAGAATTACGGGAGGATACAGGATCAGGGCCTATCTATCCCCACACACTGATCATTATGGGAGGACCACAAAATCAGGGTCTATCTCTCTGCACACACTGAGCACTACGGGAGGAACACGGGATCACTTGTCTACTCTAGAAGTTTGAAATGAAGAAAATTTAAAATACTCAGCCATGCATTGCCAAAAAATTGAGGAAACAGACTCAGCGAAGAAGCATTGTGTAGTAGACAAGATAAGATGCATGTCTCTAGATATTGATCAGTCTTCTGTAGCTTAACTGCTTAGGGCCAACCTGCCATGTACTCCAGTCAATAAACCCCCTGTTCAGAGATGTTGCCCATTCTGAGTTATGTGGAATCTGTCCCACTTGTGATCACAAAGTGACTCAGATCATGTACAGCTAAGAATTCCCAGGGAAGAAAGACACATGGTGACTATATCTGAGTCAGGAGCTGGGGAGCTGGGGTGGAGGTTCTCTGTACTTTATCCACTTGTGATCTGCCCTAGCTGCTGTGCTGTTTGTTGAGAGAAGCACCTAGCCAAGAGAAAGAACTGAAGAAGATAAAGAGCCATTGGAGAATCCAGCTCCAGAGCACATCGGACCATCAGCGGCAATGCTGCTAGATGGAGATGCAATATATGCTGCATGATTGGCTCCTGATGCAGGGGAAACAGGAAGCAAACATGGTAGCACTAGTAATGAACCTATAATGGGAACCACAGTCTCTGTTAGAGAATTGCATCAGCCTGAAGTAACAAAGGGGTAACTTCCAGGTATACCAGGTCACAGGACAGGGAAGGAGCTAAAGAAAAACAAAAGAATCTTGGCACCAATGTGTAGATGACTGTATCCACATAAAGCCTGACAGAGCTTGGGAAGTAATTCTAGACAGAAAAGAATAGCATGATTTCTTGGTAGCAGCAATTTCTTGGATCTGCTCTGCTTGTTAGAGGCAAGAGCTCTCATTTAAGAGAGGCTTCTTGACTCAGCGTTAGCTACAGAACCCTGCAGCTCTTTAAGAGGTCATGCCACGAAACACTTAAATAGTGTTGATAAAAAGCTGACTGCATGCTTTTTGGTTTTCAGCCATAGTAGGGGGAGAGAAGGGAGCTGTGCCATTTTAAAATGCTGGCTTTCTGGGCCATCCTGCCAGGGCAAACTCTGACTCTTTCAGGCAGGCGGTCCAACTACAAAGCACTTGCATGTTGTTTGTGGAGACACTGTTGCAGCTTGCTTGCTGGCAAAGACCTTGAAAGGCCATAGAGTTGTGACAATAAACATGGCTACAGCCGGGACCTCTGTCCTGAGGCTGGAATCACAGAAAGCTAAGGAATGGGCTGGATCCAGCCGTCAAAGCCACAGCGGCTTTAATCCTATTCATATTGCTTGGTAAATTAAAGACTTGTGTAGTCAGAAAAAAGAGAGATATACAATAAAGAGAGATTCAAAGAAAGAAAAAAAAACCTCTAAATGGCTTACTGTGCATTAAAAATATATGCTAGCTTGGGAGAGGAAAGAAAAAAGTTAAAGTCCTTAAAATATATAAAAAAAAGAAAGAGAGTAGTTGGGTATGGTAGCACACACCTTTAACCCGAATGCCTGGGAGGCAGAGACAGACAGATCTCTGTGAGTTCAAGGTGCAGTAGCACACACCTTTAATCCCAGTACTGAAGAGGCAGAGACAGGTAGATCTCTGTGACTTTAAGGACAGCCTGGTCTATAGAGGGAGTTCCAGGACAAAGATACACAGAGAACCTGTCTCAAAAAGGCAAAAGTTAAAAATAAAAATAAAAGAATTGGAGGTTAAAATAAAGCCACGTAAAGATGAAAAATACACAGAGAATCTGGATACTGTATGTTATTATGCTCTCTTTGAATTGTTTTTGAATGCTGAGAAAGGAGCAACAGCTGCTAAAAGATATTTCCTTATAAATGCTGTTGAATTACTCCAAGATAGGTATTTTGAAAATATCTTGACCTCAAAATTGAAGTCAAAAGCTATGTTACTTTGGAGAAGAGATTTTGGATTTGTTTCTGCAGGAAATGAGAGACTGTGGATTCATTCTGAGTTAAGAATAATCAGGTTTGATCAAGAAGACCACCTGAGAAATCTCCAGTAGGAACAGATGGCCCAGATGTCTCAGTTCTACATCCAGAACAGATTCAAGATGCTGCCTGAGAAGATCAAGACTCACAGGATACTCCAGTCAGGACTTGATTATAATTCTAAATTTTCCTTAGGTCCCCATAAGATTATCAGCACCCCTAATCAGCTGGAAGTAGCCTAGAAAACTACACCCACATTCCCAAAAAAGGGACTATGGGTGTTCTTGTTTTCTTAACAACAACAAAAAAGGTGCAGGAGAATTGTCTGTATTCTGTCAATCATGTTTTAAATAAATGCTGATTGGCTAGTAGCTAGGCAGGAAGTATAGGCAGGAAAACCAGACAGGAAGTAGAGGTGGGCAAGGTGAACAGCAGTATTATGGGAAGAAGGAAGCTCTTTCCCCAGTCCTTCCCAGATAACAGAAGAAGCAGAATGTGACCTTCACTGCTGAAAAAGGCACTGAGCCATGTGGCTAACATAGATAAGGACAATGTGGTAATATACATTATAAGAGCTAATACGAAGCCTGAGCTAATGGACCAATCAGTTTATTTCCTAATGTAGACTCTCTGTGTGATTTTCCTTGGGACTTAATGAATGTGGGAACCAGGCAGGAAAGAAAAAAAAAAAAAACAAAGCAGGCCCTCATGTTCCAGAATCTGTATATTGTATATGTTTAATACCTAAACTGACACCAACAACATCGCTAAATCAAAAGTCTCAAATGCTTACAAAGCACTAATTTATTTCTTGCTCATATGTTTATCTGTGTGTTTGCTTCTGATTGCTTGGCATCTGAACTCCAAACAACATGATGATCCAGCCACCCACACTCTGCCATCCACCATCCCACTATCCTTGAGGATCTTACTGTTCTGTCTTGGGTTTGGGGTACTAGATAAGGTAAAATGCTTCCACAATTATCCACTGTCTTGATATATAACCTACACTTGTGTTGCACTGACATCATGAGAACAAGGTCACACCCAAACGACAGGAACTGAATAGTACACTTCCTACAGGGACACTCACCTCCTCCCAGCAACGAAACTGTGGAAGATGAGACACAGAATTTCCGTGGCTGGGGAAGCAGAGGAGAACTTTCCTTGTGTCATATAATTTTCAATAGAGTACGATTTATTGTGAATTTCCCATGTTTCAGAATAAAAGTCTAAAGCTTACTGTATCAGTCACAAAAAGATCCTGCAAAACTAGAATTATTATTTCCATCCTTTCTATGAAAACCAGAAGCTTGTAAACAAAAACAACCTGTCAGACAGCTCCTCAACAGGATCCTGAGTCTGCCGTGGCCCCCAAGACTCCCTGAAGTGAATGCATAGAATTCAATGTACACAATCTATTATTAAAATCTTAGCTCTGGCTTCTGAGGTCTGTGATCTTGGGCGTCTGTCTTTATGATCAGTGATTTTCCATCTGTACATGGAAATTTGATAAGAACAATTTTTTTTAAAAGAATAATGCCTCTACGTACAGGCTTTGCTACTACACCAGATTCAAGGTGTTCATTACCAGCCCCATCTCAGCTTCATGAGAAGTTCTATGACTTGTCACGTGAGACTCTTAATCTCTCTACCCCTCAGCTTCCTCATCCGTTGAAACCTTGGGATGGCTGCTAACATTGAATAGTGTAATGTGTGATGTGATTCTCACAGAGCAAGCCCCACAGCAAGCCTGGAAGGACGGTTTGCGTTAGCAGCTCACTTCCCTCTAACAAGTTACCACAGATGTAGTGGCCCCAAACAAAGCAGATTGATTCTCTTGCACTATTGGGGGTCAAAGGTCTAACAAGAGCAGGCTAGGACTGGCGCTTGTTGGGAGCTTGCTAAGCATATGCACAGCCCAGAGTTCGGTGCCCAACAGCCCCTCCATGCAAGAAAAAAAAAATACCAGATCAATGTGACTGGACTAAAGTTCCAATATCAGCAGGTACATCCTCAGTACAGAGCTAGGCCTCATGCTTTCTCCTGATGAGAGGCAGCCTGGGTTTGTTCATCATAGTATTTACTTCTAAATTTACCTGCATGGTTTTCACATCTCTGCTTCTGAAATTCCAACCACTCTGTGACCCTCCCACCCTCTCTCACAGGGGACACCGTGATTAGTAAACAGCCACCCTGTTAACACCAGGGCCGCCCTCTGCTCTCTGGTTCATATACCTCAGTCCTGTCTGCTAGGTCCCACTGGTTCTGTCAGTTATCATCATTGGAGTTTTTGGGGCCGAGGTTGGAGACATCGTTGAGGAGTATTGTTAAACCTACCACGGTGCCAGCAACAGTCCTTGTGAGCCAGAAGTTACTTGAGGGACTTGGAGTTAAGGCAGAACCTGGTAAGGCTTAGGGGGAAAGAATCTAATAATTAAACAAAAGAATCATCAGCCAATTCAACTAAGCAAATAAAAAGCTGAAAATATTAATATAACCAATTGAAACCTGTGTACGTAGAAAAATACTGAAGGATATTGAGATGATTTTTTTTTCTTCCTTTTAAAAAATCAGTTGGCTGTTTTCTGAGAATTCTGAATCACTGATAGGGCTAATGTGCAGAAAAAGCCTGATATGTCGCTTTGGTTTCTTTATAGTTCTGCTAGACCTATTGCCTCCGTGACTTTTTCTGTTGCGCAATGAGCCTGCTACACGTTGTCAGAGGATCGTGAGCTCAGCCTGGGGCTTCCGACTGGCAGAGGCATTTACAGCAGCATGAAGATCAACTTGACTATTTTAGAAGCTTCCTTGGACATGGAGAAGGATCTTAACTTAGAGAATACTATTTTTCTTTAAAAATCCAAATTCCTAATTTAAACCTAGAGGAGTCCTGACTTCCATTCCTTTAAGGTATACTCTGCCCTCCCAGCAGCACTGAGACTGTGCCCAATCCAAAGGAAGTTTCTTGGAGCTTTAAAAGGTTGGGGTAACAAGACTAAAAATATCTCACCCTCCTCTGCTTTTCTTGCTCCATCTGGGACCAGAAGCCAGCACGCTGAAATATCAAGAGAAAGGCGCTCTTCATCATCTTATCCTGACTAGAGGCAGGAGATAGCAGGCAGCCTCCGAGGGCAGCCGTCCTTCTGCACCCCCATTGTATTGACGAGTCTACGCAGGTACTTCTTGGTGTGGGGTGAGAAAGCCTGTGAGGGTCTGGTGTCTCATCAATGAGTACTGGCCCTTATGGTTGCTAACTGATAATGGGGAGGATGACGTTCGAATTCACAGGCTTGCTTTCGTGTGGGAATTCTGACATCTTTACACAACACAGTCTTCAAAAGTCTCATTGAGAGTTCGCCGTGGAGATGGGAAGTGAGCGTTTCTGCAAAGCAGCCAGGATGTAGGTTCAGTTCCCCAACAAACACGGTGAACATTTACCATAGGAATGGACATAGGAAGGAGTAAGTGTGCCCATAACTTGAAGAAAACCACAGTGATTTAACAAAGAATGCTTCTTTTTTAATCGCAGAATTTTGTTCACACAGAGCAAACTAACCCACTGCCAGGTCCTCAAACGTGGCTTCAAGATACTCCCAAGGACTGTGTGCCAACTCTCAGGAGATCAGTAGAGGTGTCAGATACCCAGAGCTGGAGTTACAGATGGCTGTGAGCCACCGAATACATGTGTTTCTAACCAAACCTTGGTTCTCTAAAAGAGCATTACACACTTGAACCACGGATCCATCTCTCCTGCCACAATTTACAAATTCCATCATCAAGAACTTATTGACAGCTGGGTGGTGGTGGTACATGCCTTCAATTTTAGCACTCAGGGAGGCAGAGGCAGGTGGATCTCTGAGTTCAAGGGCAACCTGGTCTACAGAGTGAGTTCCAGGACAGCCAGAGATAGAAGAAGAAACCCTGTCTTGAAAAACAAAAATGAATAAACAAACAAACAACAGAACTTGCTGACTTTTTACTAGAGACCTCTCCCTACACTGTGTGTTAGATATTCAGCAGCCCCCAGCTTTCTCGAGTGGGCGGCATGGAAGAGAATAAAAGGGGTTCTATTTTTGGAATGGTAAGAAACCAGAAAAGATACATTTGGGGGTGTGCACAGGAAAATCACATTGCTTTGAAAAGAAAAAGTCAATGTACAAAAACAAAATAGAAGAAAACCATCTCAGAGAAGTTATAGACCATGTATATATTGCAGGCTAGTGAAGAAATTGACCAGATCAGCCTCCAGCCTATTGACCAGCAAAACCGTAGAGGCATGTTATCTATGCTTTTTGTCTAAACCTATTTGACTTCTCCAAAATCATTGCTGGGCCTCTTAGCTTTGCCTCATGACGTCACTCTCCCTACTCTTCCTCTGCTTCCATCCTAGGGAAGGTCAAGTTTGTAGCAGCCCTAAGAGACCCAGTTCCCTTAAATTTCAAGTCTCTTCTGGCTAAATAAGACCATGTTGGCTGAATCCCAGCAGGATGGCTCTAAAGAAATTGACAATGGTTCTCGAGGAAGAATACGGCTGCTTCCAAGAGCGCCAAGTGTGTAGGGTCCACTTGTAGCGCACAGCCAGCCAGAACTGTGATGTGAAGGGGACAGTCTAAGTGGCCAGAGGAGAGAAGGAAACTCATCTCTAAATTCCCCATCCCTTCCTGATCTATTCTTCTTCATGGACTTGCTTCAGATGCTCAGTCTAAGATCTCAAGACTGGAAATGCTTCCTCAAGTGTTGAGATTTAATTTTCAACACTGTTAAAGAAATGTTAAAAATAATATCGGCATTCACTATGAATACCTGACAAGTGAATTCCATTCCCAGATGTCTTTCGTAAGGAAATAGATGGATTTCGTAAGGAAATAGTCGGGATTGACAAGGAAAGTGAGCGATTCTAACTTAATTACAACACACCTCTAAGGAGCAGCAGAAAACTCCGTAAGAAACACTTGCGTCTTTTTTGCTCTCAGCCAAGCTCCTTTTTCCTTAATCATATCCTAAAAGGTTTTCCAAAGAAAGTCACTGGGCCACTTAGTAGCCTTACCTATCTCTGAGCCAGCTGAACTCTTTCCCCTGTGTGGTTGTTTTGTGAAACATTCACAGTGGTGCCTTTAAAAGCGTAGACATACCCAGCTGCCTCTGC
The DNA here is from genome assembly GCF_014885135.2 of Alexandromys fortis. Classification (NCBI taxonomy): domain Eukaryota; kingdom Metazoa; phylum Chordata; class Mammalia; order Rodentia; family Cricetidae; genus Alexandromys; species Alexandromys fortis. The sequence goes on from NW_026067905.1 coordinate 369,082, forward strand.
TTCTTCCACAGAACCACCCCCTTGTAGATATTCATATGCTTTGACATGTCTTAAGCCCTGAGTTTTTGGTACCGGAGCTTTATGGAGACATGAGACATGTAGTTTTGAATGGTCAGTCCTTCTAGAAGCACAAAGAGATGAGCAGACTCTAACCACTCGCCTATGTTGCTCCTGGATTTCCCTGTACATTACGAGCTTAATCTTATGATCTTGGTTCCATGCTGCGTCCAGTGAGGGAGGGTAGCTATATTTAGCTCTATTGTGTGGGCAGAGTGTTATTAAGGCTTTGTCAACAAAGGTAAAACATTCACTCTATTTACCAAACTTGTCTGCTCAGAGCTGGGGATAAGATAAATAATTCACAGGCCACAGCAAGCAAGAAACTTAGATGCTATGAGTAAAATCAGGAATGACAGACTAATTTTCTCAGACTATGTGGAACTAAGCCATGGGTCCTGCGCATGAACAGGGGTTTACAAAGCAAAGCACCGAAAGAGAAGGGTGTTCCAGGGAGCAACAACAGCAGTATGAAGGATTGGAGAAAGGAAGACGCCTTGTTAAGGAAACTAAGAAGTGTTTGGATATAAACGATCAGAGTTGTATGGGGAAGGGGATTGAGAAGAGAGAGCAGGCCACAAAGGAACTATTGGGATGGGGGGGACTTTTGTATGTCTGTATGTATGTATACATGTTGTGTTCATGTGTGTGAAGGCTAGGAACATTCACATTGGTTGGGTTTTGTTTTGTTTCTTGTAAGGTGGTGTCTAAAATGACCGATTTAGGACTCGCCATGTGGGGTAGACTGGCCAGCAAGCTGTGACAAGTCGCTGTCTCTACGTTCACAGCACTGGACTACAATTGTAGGCCACCATCCATCACTTTTCCTGAGTGGTTTCTGAGATTCTAACTCAGGTCCTCATGCTTGCAAGGGTTTCCCACCTAAGCTCTTCTGTTCAGGCCACGGGAGAATCATAGGAGGGCTTGGGTTGAGGAGCACTGTGGCCAGGTTTCTGTTACAGAATCACATTTCTTTCGCCAGCATAGAGGAGGGCTAGGGAGAAGTCACCTAGAGAGTTTTTCAGACATGATCCAAGTAAGTGATTCGGGCTAGAAACAAAGCCAAGGCCACAGAAGCAGAGAGGTAGCATGTTGAAGCTCTGCAGTGTGACATGTCCCCAGACCTCACCACAGCAGACGTTATGATGGCAGTACCATTCAGGCCATGCGGCCCAGCATATACACAGCGCCACCTACCCAAATGACAACCAAGACCTAATCCATCGAAGTCCATAGTTCTGGGAAAGTCTCTCAACGTACTAAAATCGATTTTTGGCTTCTGTAGTTCTGCTTCCGGCTAGCTGTTCTTGCTAGCTGAGGTGTGTCAAGACAGGACATGGTATCTGTGCTTAGAATATAATCCTAAGAGAGAATCGGGACTGCACTTGGATCCCAAACACCCAATGTAGTCACTGACCAGATGGAAGTAAGGCTGATGGGCTCAGAGGAGCCCTGGGTATCTCCCAGCAGCTCAGATTGGATGCAGATGGGTGTGGTGCCATGTGCCGTAGGGATGATATCTATTGTGGCCAAAGCAGGTCATTAGAACAGTGCCCAGACTGGTCTTTTCCCTTTCACAGTAATAGCTAACAATGTGGCCGGGCCTAGTGCCGAGCTCTGGTCTTGGTGTGTTCCTTGTGTATGTGAGGAGAAGTGAGAGCATGCATTCAGGGTCTACACAAATCTTAGACCTGTCGTTTGTTGAATGCATGAACTTAGACAAATAAACCCCTGTATACTTCAGTTTTCTCACACATAAAAGGGGGAAAATAGTATTTAACCCATCTGGCAATGCGGTGTACATATTTGTTAATTCATTATAACTCAGATTGGGGAAGGGCACGGGGAAAATATTTATTGGACGTGGTTGCTATTGTTAACACATGAACGAGCTCATTAAAATCACTCAAATCCTACAGAGTTTTGTCAGCTCCAACCTCTAGGAAAGGAAATGGGGCACAGAGCGGGCAGAGTGAGCAGCAGTCAGCCCCAGGACCTGCCATTCTTAAGTGCTTTAATTCTCCAGGTCGTGCTTTAGGAGCCAGATTCAGGGCAGTGCCTGGCACTGTTGTGGGGAGCAGGTAGAAATGAGAATTGCATAAGGGAACTTTCCTGCTCGTCAAAGCAGCACCTGTCAACCACTCTTCTGTGCAGGCGCAGACAGACACACGGTCTTGTCGCTAACAGAGACGACCCCAGAAGCACTGACCTCAGAGCAGAGGCCAGCATCTCTCTTCCCTGCTCACTGGCTCCTCAGGGCCTTCTGTCAGCCCTTGCTGCCACATGCTTCAGGAACAGCGGACTGCACCTTCTTCTTCACTGCTAATCTTCTGTCTGAGGAAGCAACTGCCTTTGCTAAAGCTGGAGTTCCCAACCTTGTTCTGTGGCACAAGACAGCGGATGGTCGCTCTACAGCAGTCCTATTTCACTTTGCCAACAACCAGCCACATGTAGCCATAAAGAGACTGTTGGGTGCTTGGTTAAATCAGAATTTCAGACGTGTAAGTTTAGATAAGTTTGAGCGTGTCAGTATATTTAGGAGTCAACAGGATGGTTCAGCAGGTAGAGGAGCTTGAGCCAACATGAGCTTGATCCAGGTTCTGTCTGGTGAAAATTGTCCTCTGACATCTACACATTCATAATACCCCCCCCCAAAAAAACCCGAACAAGATTACATAACAATTTAAATATATGTGTATGTACATATTGTATTCCTTGGGATGAACTTGTACTAAAAGTTTGTCTGTTGCTGCTCTGATATTTAAATGGAACTTGTCTGGCAGCTCTGTATGGGACAGTGCACACTTCACACTGGTGCCTGTTTTTCCTCCTACAAACTAAGGGATGAAGAAAGCCATCATATATTCTAGAGGGATGGCTTGGCAGTTAAGAGCACTTGATGTTTTAAGGGACCCCAGTGTGATTCCTAGCATGCTTGCGTCATGCCAGCTCACAACTATCCGTAACCCCAGCCCCAGAGGATCTGGCCCTGTCTTCCAGCCTCCACAGGAAGCAGACACAAATATGGTATACATTTATACATGCAGATAAACCATTAACACCCGTAAAAATAAAATGAAGGTATCTTTTACATGGCCATCATAGTGCCCATGGCTGTGATTCACTCCACAGATGAAATGAAACCGCGTGTTTGCCTACAAAGAGAATGTTCGAGACGTAGTCACTACTGTTGTTAAACGGGCCAAACTCTCAACATTGATTCATTTCCTAACATTTTTTAGAATCTTTAGAATTGAAAGTGAGGCTTACCACCCCCAAGATACTACTATGTATCTGAAAGATAGAAATAGAAATACAACTTGATTCTACTATGTGTGTCTTTTTTTCCAGGAGACCCTGGGTAAAGTCCTGCAGGCTTTGCCTGGCCACCAGGATCTGAGCTGCTCACCTCCTTCCCTCCATTCATCTTGTGTTTCCTTTGGACTCCCGGTCCCCTTTTCTAAAATTATTTCTGTATTTTCTTGTACCTCATCTGCCCATATGCTACCTGCCAAGCTGACTTTATGAAGAAGAGCTGGTCCAGACACCGAGGTCTTTATCATTAAAAATAAAGTAGAAGCCAGATGAGGTAGGGCTCATTAATTTCCCCTTCTTTCCCTTGAAAGAATTTGGCAAAAACATATTCTACTAACTCAGCCAGCCATTTGTGAAGGCTATTTGCCCTGGGCCAATTATATATTACACAATAAGGGGGCCCAATAATTAGCTAATGAATTGATTTCTTTGGGAAATGGTCAGACATGTCACGGGTTGAGGAATATTTAGATTGCCTCTAAGAGTCTTGCTAGAAACATCTGGCCCTTTTTTCTTCAATCAACATGCACCCTGAAGGGTCCCAAATTCAAAAATGATTATATTTCATGTCACTTATGTGCCGTAACAGTTTGACAATTTCCACTTGTGAGAATAAGTGATTCCGTGCTCAATTTACGTTGATCCCATTTTCTTCCAAACATCCAAAGAGAGAGAACCATTATAGATTGATAAAAGCCACTGATTGATCTATTGATTTCCAGACCTTAAATCTCCTAGGGAAGTCTTTGTAAAGTTCGTGTTCATAAAATTCTTGTTCTGCCACAAAAGCTCCCGGTGGATTGTGTTTCTCAACTACAAGGAGAATCATCAGGGCAAAACTCTGAAAATGTTTCTTTAGTATACAGCAGGCAGGAGGGCCCTCCGAAATCAGTCTCAATCTGGTTTCTTCAAAGGTTTATTTTTATTTCATTTTTGAAAACTTTTAATTTGAAGAGGGGGGACAAAGTCCTTTCAAGCATAACAACCCGCAGTGATGTAAGTGCCTTCCTGTCTCATATATAATCATGTCTGTTTGGACGTGCTGAGTGTCATGTCCAGGGCTATGGTGCCATGTTGAGAACAATATTGAACTAAATAGTTTTGACAGAACAGCCAGACCTTTTCTTGGGGCTCCTGCTACATTGCATATCTGCTTCTTTGTACACAACGGGGTGAGAGAGTGATGGGAAGCAGAGAGTTCAATGGCAGCTGCGGTGGGCAAAGGCACCCTCAATGGCACCTCTTTATTGATTTGCACTATCGCCAGGGAACAGAGGACACATGACTCTATTTTCCAGGTTATCAGGTGCAAGAAAAAGTGAAGCTGCTTTTCTCAAATGTGTACACTTGCTTCAATAAATGTCCCGAGTTTTTCCCATGCAGATTAATGTCAGTGTATGTGGGCTATGCTCAAAGAACTTCATTAGTCTCTGCCCCTCCTCACACTGCCCCATGGGGGGGGGTGTTTAAATGTATGGGGTAGAGGTAGTGACAGCCAGGTGCATTTGTCTCCAGGTGAGTGCTATGTGCATTTATTGACAAAGAGGACATCATTCTGACTGCAGAATTTTCGGAGATAATTTAGTAACATTCTAACTCAGTAATATAAAAAGTGGGTGCCACTGTTCTAATGCCCTCTCCAATGCCCCATGAGTCCTGAGCAGGGAGCCGCTTAAAAGGCTTTGTTGTTTAAAATATCTGAGTTCGCCAAGGGTGAATAATGGCTGAGAGAAAAAGAGTCTGTCCGGACAAGTTCCAGCAGGCAAAGAAAGAAGAAAGAGCTGGGAAGCTTCAAGAGTGATGGAAGGATTGGACAGATGGCTCAGCCAGTGAATCCTTACCAGGTAAAGATAAGGACCTGCATTCAGCCCTTGGTGCTCATGTAAGATCAGTGAGGTGGGCATCCCAGTTCTAGGAAGGTGGGGACAAACGGATCCCTGGAGCTCAGCCAGTCATCCAGCTAGCTGAGTCAACTCGAGGTTCAATGAGAGACTCTTTCTCATACACCAAGGTGTTGCAGAAAGCCACCTGCTGTCAGACTCTGGCCTGTGCACACAGGTATAATCTATGTATATATGTCCACATGTATGCATGTATACCTCCTTGCAAATGTGCTCACACCCATATAATACACAGATACACTTCATACACAAACAAAGAAGAGCAATGTAAAGACCTATATGCAGAAGGCTCCCAAACAGCCCTATGGTACAGACACCAATGGCCTTTCACACAGACAACAGCGTCCCCTTGGATTTCCGTGAAGGCTCACAGTGCTCATACAGAGCCCAGTAGTAGCAGGGGAGGGGAACGTCCAAGGCTCCTCACTCATGGATCCGGAGTAAAGGCAGATCTCTCAGCAGGGACAGCAAAGTCAGGGGCTCCACACCAACGTCTCACATGACCTTCCAAGAATAGGGATCCATCAGGCTCCCAGACCAAGTGCCCCCAAATGGACAACCTGGTAGAAGCAACTTCCTTTTCCTTGTTGTGTGGCTACAGGTGTGCAAAGATACACTTCACGTGTGGAGGCCAGAGGTTAATATCAGCTGTCTCCTTCTGTCGTTCCACAGCTTATCTTCTGAGACTGGGTCTCCCACTGAACCTAGACCTCAGTTAGACCAGCTGACTGCCAAGATCCCAGCATCCTCCTTTCTCCACTCTCTTCTGCTGGCAGGTGCACACTGCATGCCCGGCTTTCATATCGTTGTTGGGGATCTAATCTAAGGTCCTAATGCTTTCTCGGTCCAAGCTGTTTTCTTTTCATGACGGCCTCAGAGAGATTCCGAAGCCTGACTTCTGTCCCGATTTCATAGTTAACAGCAGTGGTGACAAGGAAACAGTCTGCTACCTGGTGAGAAGGAGCATTGGTCTTCTTGAAGCTGACACCCGAAGAGAGGGTATGCACTGGGGATGCTTCTTGGAAAAGGGTAATTTGCCACAGTGAGGAGTCTGATCCAGAACCCAGACAGGCTGAAGAACAAACAGCAAAACACACCAGCGTCTCCCCAGGAAGGACGAGGCAGCAGAAGAGGCTGTCTGTCTGTGGGCGGAAGTCCCTGCTCAGTGGCCACGTTCAGTTTTCCTCACCTGCCAAAAGCTAAGGCTCACCAGCAGCGTCCCTATGCCAGTGAGCATTGTTGGGTCTGAGACCTCATACACACCCCTCTCAAAGTTGGGTCACTTGGTATTGATCAGTTCTCCATGCCAACTCGACAGGCTTTGTCCCCATCGCCCCCATATCTAGAAAGTCCCACAGGCTTTACCTGGCCACTGGGATCTGGGATGCTCTCCTCCTTCCCTCCATTCATCCTGGACTTCCTTTGGACTCTAGAATTGAAATGAGAATGGATTTTGTAGGAAAAGGCCACTTCCTTGTCCCCAACTGCTCAACCCCAAAATAATCACGCAGAAACTCTATTAATTAAATCACTGCCTGGCCCATTGGCTCTAGCTTCTTATTGGCTAACACTTATATCTTAATTTAACTCATTTCTATAGATCTGTATATTGCCACGTGGCTGTGGCTTACCGGGTAAAGTTCCTAGTGTCGATCTCCAGTGGGTCCACGGCTTCTCTCAGACTCCTCCTCCTTTCTCCCAGCATTCAGCTTAGTTTTTCCCACCATGCTCTGTTCCCCCTATAGCTCTTCTATGGGCCCAAAGCAGTTCCTTTATTTATCAATGGTAATCATAGCACACAGAGAGAAATCCCACATCAGGGTTTTTGTTTGTTTGTTTGTTTGTTTGTTTGTTTTTGATAACCTTGTTGCCTTCTGTGATGGCTATGATGCATGTTCCTTTACTGTGAGGTAGTCTCCATTTCAAAGTCATTCCCTTTAGAGAAATGGAGACTGAAACAGGTGAGGGGAATCCCAGGCTTCCAAAGTCAGTGGAGGAAGGCCATGGCCTCCTCACCAACTCCTATTCAATGGTTATTACTCAGGGGTTGAAACTGGTGAGCTCTCCACAGGCCTGGGGAAGCCTAGTCAGTGGGCATGTCTCGCACACAGTGGCCCCCTTGGTCTTTACACCTGTAAAAAGGATACATTCTGCCGGTGCTGTTAAGATCTACCACCAGCTCACCTGGCTGCTGCCGAAGTCTTTGAACTAGATCCTCTCCTTGCCATCCTCACTACAGCTTCCCATAGAGAATAATGTTTGGTAAAAATGGGTGACCTTTGGTGATCTTCTGTGTGGCAGGTTGTATGGGTCAATCTGTCACAACATTTCTATTGTTATCTCCAAAGATGAGGACACTGGGATGTCCAGAGGTCACAGGTTAGGAATTTCACCTACATGCCAACATGGGAATAAGATGGCCTTCTAACTCAGTAAGTCACAGAGGTACAGTGCGTGTGCATGCACACTTGCATGTGTGCGTGCATATACACACACACACATGTTACCACAGAACTGTTCACAATATCCAAGTTAAACAGATGCCCATGAACAACTGAATGGATAATGAGAAACATGATGTATACACACATCAGACTTAGGAAGAACAATTGTGTTTCATTTGTAGAAAAATGTATGGAACTGAGAGTCATTATGTGATATAGAATACACTAGGCTCAGGTAGATGGCTATCATGGGCTCTCTCTCATATATGGAATTTAGATTTACGTACATATGGAAGACATGAAAGTGGAAGAAAGACCACTTGGGAGGGGAAAAGGAGGAGGAAGGGGAGGAAGAAGAGGAGATGTGAGACCAGAGGGAGGAAAGAAAGAGTAATAGGATGATATGATGTTTTCTACTATAATTTAAGACAAATTACTATCCTAATAAAAATAGGAAGCCAGAGATAGGCTGTAAATTGGGGCTGTTCATTCCTTTCCCAGATACCCACACCTGAATAATCATACAGAAACTGTATTAATTACAACACTGTTTAGCCAATGGTTCAGGCTTCCTATTTACTAACTCTTACAAATTAAATTAATTAATTAAGCTAATTAATTAATTACATTTCTATTAATCTATTTATTGCCAAAAGGCTGTGGCTTACTTAAGGTTCCGGACACCTGCCTCCTTTGGCAGCTACATGGCACCTTCTTGAATCTGCCTACTCTTTCTCTATCCCTTCTAGCCTGGCTATATTCTGCCCTGTTATAGGCTAAAGCAGCTTTATTCATTAACTAATTAACCAATAAAAGCAACACATATACAGAAGGACACTAAAAGCCATGAGGACAGAGCTGGAGAGCTCCACTGCCCTTCATTCTCAGAGGAAAGTCTACCAAGATGAAACAGCAGCAACATGTTTGGATAAGGCAGAACCTTAAAACAGTCCTAATGTTTATATATGTATAGAACACATCTAGATGTTTATCTTTAAAAACCATGCTGACAGAGAATGAATGTCCCGACATGACACATCTTCAGCATGCAGTGTTACTCTTGTGCCGTGAGCAGTAGAATGGAGCTACCCCTAAATGCCTACCATCTGGGTTTGATTTTTCAGGCTGCAACTCAAAATTTTGAGGACTGAATCCAAATTGCTATCTTAATCTTTATTTTAGTCTCTAAATGCTTTTGTGGCTAGTGCAAAGATGGATGGAATCCGAGAGTGGCCATTAAGATGATGAGCGCGTGATGGAAACCGGAGCCCACTATATAAATCTAAATCCTCCCATAAATTTAAAAGAGAATTCACCGCTCAAAAATAAAAACATAAATCACTCTTATTTTCTGAATCATTGCTTGCTGATGATCCTACCCAGCACGATGAGGGATCACTATATTATTCTGGATACAGTACGATGTTTAAATTTTCCAATCGTCTCAACTGCCCAGAGGATTTACTACTTCATGGACTCGCCAAGATGGAATGTATTTCTGCATAATTCCTGTAGCTAAGTACTATTGAAGCTTTGAATGCATGGAACATTTAATATGTGTATTGAGTCAGTAGGATCAGTTACTGAAATGAATTATGGTTTTTTTTTTAACACCAAACCACTGAAAGCCCAATTAGAAAATTGACCACTTATATGGAGGCTGTTTCTCCTCTATCTTTCCTCCTCACTGCCCAGACTTCGGCTGCAGGAGTAAATTCATGAATTTACTATGGCAGGCTTCGAATTCCAGACTAACACATTTGAGCCTTGGTAGAAAATAAAGTGAATGATGTAACCGAAAATGGTCAGTCTGCATGTGTGCATGGAATGTCCTCCAATACATGGCAACAAGAAACTGACCAATTGCAAGCACAAGAACCTGAGTTCAATTCCCAGTACATGTGCCAAAATATTTAGGCATGGGGACTCACTCTTGTAACCCCACTACTAAGAAGGAAGAGATCCTGGGCATTCAGTGGCCTGCCAATTCATGCTTGCTTTGATTCTAGGCCAGTGAGAGGATATTCAAAGGAAGGAATTTAGATGATACCTTAGGAATGACCTGTGAAAATGACCTCTGACCTCCACACTTATGTGTACCATATAGTCTATGTATATGTGTACTCAAACATGCATTATACAAACATGCATAATCAAATTTGACTCTCATTTGTGGGTACAGTCCTGCATGGTGGTGAAGGCATGATTTAGTTAGCAGTGACAGGGACATGTGACTGGAATTCCTTACATCTTAGTGGACCAGGAAGAAAAGAGTTAAATCCCAGGGCCCAGCACACTTTCCTATTTTCCTTTCTATTCAGTCCAGGGTCCCCATTGGTGATGTCACTGATACTCAGGGTAGGTCTTCTGTCCTAGTTCAGACTCTCAGGAGGTACAGCCAGAGGTTTGTCTCCTAGGTAATTCCAAACACAGTCGTGTTGACAGTGGAAATGAACTATCATGTCTCCATATCATTTCCCACTAGGAATTGAGTAGAAAGCCTGAGGACCCACAAGGACATCACTAGAAGTTGGCAATAACAAAACTGTGAGATGTGACAGGGACATTTCTATAGGAAGAGGGAAGATGGTTGCTACCGGAGGGTGTGATCCAGGCTGCTGCAACACAGAACAAGAAGCAGCCCTGGACAGAGGAACCAATGTCTGGCACAGAGATTCCAGAGTCATGGGAAGTGCTTGGGATTACCCTTTCCTCCCTCTGGTCTCAGCACAGAACCTTTGGGAGACAAGAGTTTGGTCCTCTACATGGCAGATGGAACCATTGATTGGGTACATGTGCTTGTATGAACTGTCAAATGATCTTCCTAGGACACCAAAGCTGGTGATATCCATGTTGGATACAGATATGATATCTGCATATTCTTTCTTAAGTGTAATTTATTTGTAATTTTTTTAAACTTTTAGCAAGTAATTTATTTATTTTGAGTGGATCTGTGTTTTGCCTGCATGCATCTTTTTGCACCATGTATGTGAGTGGTATGCACTAAGTTTGTAGAGGACTTTGGATCCTTTAGTTTTGGAGTTACAGATGGTTGTGAGCAACCATGTAGGAACCAGAAATTACAATAAGGTCCTCTGTAAGAGCAAGAAGTGCTCTAAACCACTGAGACAAGTCTTCAGGCTTCTCAGTTCAAAAACTAAATGAAAGTTAAGTAGTTAGTTTAGAAGAGAATTATATTAAAAGTGGCTACATCTATGTAAAATGACATGGTACTTATATAAATAATGTAGATAATGTCATTTCTTCTAATTTTCTCATGCTGGTGATTACAATATTTTACTAATGTGATCAATATGTCTTAAGCCCTATGCTAATAAGCTAGTTAAATTTGATAACATTTCGAGATGATATGTCTAATCAGTGTCATCATATAATACAGAAAGGTGAAGAGGACAAAACAGTGAACCCTTGAAGTATCACACAAACAGATGGATGAATTTCATTGTCAACTTGTCTGCCTTTAGAATCACCATGGGAACATATCACTAAGTGTGTCTATGAGGGCGTTTTCCAGAAAGGTTTAACTGAGATGGGGGAAAAAACTCTCCTGTCTACTCGTAGGTATATTTGGTCATATCAGAAAGGGCATATATAAAATGTTGGTACTGAATCTCCAAGTTATGGAATTGATTTAAAATTTTATTGCTTTGTAATGAGCATGTGCTACTTCTAAAATATTCAAATTTATTTGTTTTTTTTTTTTTAACTAAAGACATGTATTAACTATTTCCAATTCCCAGCAGGGAGGGGATAGAAAGTCACTTCTTAGACGTATCTAGTCTTTAATTGATACATTTTTCAGCAAATTAGTAATCACCATTGTTAGGAAAAGGTTCCCAGTCTTATCTCAGATCTGTTCCCTGCAAAAGAAACACCACTACACCAAGACCCGCAATCCCATGGTCCATCTTAGGTGTTTCAATGCTGAAGATTAAAGAATCTCAAAGGATCAAGGAGAAGTCTGAAGTATTGAAATGCTAATGAAGGCGTGCCTGAGAGGGAATTGCGGGGCGTCTCTGCAGTGTTTAAGGCTTCTGAAAGACCTTTGCAGAATAAACAGGGTGTTCAATCTATGTCGCTCCAAAGGGCTGCTGCATTTGAACTCGGGCTCCCAGGCAGCAAGTTAAAAGCACAACTTAGGACATAAACCATCATAGTTTCTACTCGGAATCCACTTCATCCATATATCCAAAGTTAGAATTCATATTTGCTTTCAAAACTAATTAATTCTCTTAATACCTAGATATATGCTATGCTATGTGAATTGTGTTGGCCTGATCAGGGGAAACATACACAGTTATGAAATATTTAGCATACACTGGCAAAGAAAGTTCTGTGTTGACATGTAATGACAGTACTTTAAAAAGCTGTTTCCTGCCTACAAAGTTTGGCTTCTAGATGCTAGATGGTTTTGTGGTGTGGTGATTGTGTATACTACAACTCAAGGGAAGAGAACCTTCTGACCTTCCTTAAACTCTGTTTAAAAAGGGCACACATCAGAGAGAGATGCTCAGCAACACATGGGATGTCAGTACTACCGATCTTCTCAAGTCTCAAGGACCATTGTAGAAGGAGGGGAGGAAAGACTGTAAGATTCAGGAATTGGTGGAGAACTGGGTGTCTCCGGGCATCATTGGACCACTACACATAAACTCACAGCAACTGTGATTGCCTGTGTATGGCCTGTACAAGGTCAAGTCATTCAATGTTCTTGCATGGGTTGGGGAAGGGGTTCATGAGCTCACACTCCTAAGCCACATAACTGAAGAGCTACAGACACTTGTTGATTCTGGGGGAAGGACACTCAGTTATATTCAAGGACCCTAGGCTGACAACGTTCTTCATGGATAGCCTTAGACCCATTAGTATAAGAACAGTATAAATGGGAGTCCAAGGGATATTAAAACAATGAGGGTGGGGGAAAGGATATGGAGTGTCAGAGTAGGGAGGTGAGGCCAGGTCTGGGAGGAATTAAGGGGAGATGTTAGCATAAATATGATGAAAATACATTGCAGAACTTCTCAGAGAATTAGTAAAAAATAAAAAATATTTCATTCCTTATCAGAGAATAGCCATAGATAGTCTAAATGAAATGATGGTAACTATTCCACTACACATTTTAACAGCGTATGTGTGCAGATGTGTGTGCATGTGTGTGCACACAGATGGAAAGAAGGATGAAAAGATGAATTGATATGTAGATAAATAAGAAGCAGGAACATTCCACAAGGAATGTACATTAAATGCAATTGGCTTTTAGGAAGCATTTTTATCAGTTAAAAAAATACTACCCACAAACTTAATGAAAACATCCCCTTATAGATTAAAAATTATGCAGTCTTTTTATGTTTTCTTATGTCTGCCCTCTAAAATTGTTTGAATGCCATACATAACAATCAAAAAGAAATTCAACCTTTTCAATGACTTCTTGTCACTCCTGAAACATCAGAGAAGAGAGATCAAACACTTTGACCCTCATTACTGATAGCTTCATGTATAATTAAATGATTTAGACAAAAAGTCATTCTGATTAAGAATGTGGATGTGGAGGCTTGTGCACTCGAGCATGTTTGGGTGTTAGTATGCCAATGTACAGCCATATCTGTGCTGCAAACTCCAATAAAGCTAACTTAAATTTCTTGAATTACTTGAAAAGCAAGAGATCATGACTAGACAATGTCACCAGCCACTTCAGGGGAAAAATGGCAAAAATTCAATGCATAGTTATCATGGTAGCTTCTATGTCTGGAGATGATTGTAAGGGTCATATAACACACAATTTGTAGTGAACCAGACTCTCACATAGTTTCTTATCTTTTGCTTCTATTGCTGTGAAGAGACAGCATGATCATAGCAACTCTTATAAAAGAAAACATTTCATTGGGGTGGCTCACTTACCATTTCAGAGGTTCAGTCCATTTTCATCATGATGGGGAGCATGGCAGCATGCAGACAGACATATGTGGTGCTGGAGTTGAGAGTGCTACTTCTTGCAGGCAACAGGAAATGGACTGAGACACTGGGTGGTATCCTAAGCATAAAAAATCTCTGTTGTTTTTCTGTAAACTTAGTGACTATACCTGAATCTACTGATATTTTCGCTATCATCTGGGGCCCCGTGACCCCACTGTCAGTGCCTCTTCTGCTTAGGTTGTGGTCTGACGGGATTTCCAGACCTTTCTGCACTGATCTTGTCACTGCTACTAAATGAGTTTTTAAGTATCATTTTTTTTTTACTAGAAAAGACTTGGGAGTCAGATGTTGGGGTGAAAACCTACTAGCTCAGAGAGACTGAGAAACAACCAGCTTACCTCCCTTTTTGGCTGGAGACACAGCAATAGAGAGTCTCTCCAATCATTTCAAACCAAAGATTGCAAAACCTCAAAGTCCCTCCCTACTCCTTCCTCTAAGTCTCTATATCCCTCTTCCTGGCTCCTCTGTAACTCTCTATAACTAATTCCTGTCAGCTAGCTTTTGGCTCTACCCCCTGATCCAAGGTTGATTTTATTAACACAGGCTCAGTGTGATCAAATATCCTACAACAAACCTCAAAGCCCACACCCACAGACAAGGATTCCAACAAGCCTTACCTACTCCAACAGAGCCACACCTAATAGTGCAACTTTCTATGAGCTTATGGGAACCAATTACACTCAAACTACTACATTATATAGTTCATATTTCTAAAACTTTTGGATTAAAGGACATCCCCAAGGTATGACATAAATGGCATTGCTTTCTTTACATGTTTCTTTACCCAGCACAAACTTGGAGAATTCCTTGCTTAATGAACACTTCTCTATGACTTTATTTTTAGTTCTATCATAGTTAGAGTATTAGCATAAGCAAAGATCTACTAGAAAGAAACTTAACCAGCTATGTACAAAAGCCCTCTTAACTACTATTCTTTGTTTTAAACTTATAAATACAATAAATACCCATAAAAATCACAATGCACTGACAAGGCAGCCATGGACACAAATGCAAGGCTGTGACAGTTTGATAGCTTGTGATTTCAGGCATGGTATGTCTGAAGAAAGAAGAAAAGGTACTATCATTTCATAATGAAATACCAAGTGGTAAGATTCTATTCTTTACCAAACACTCATGCAACTACAGTGCAGGAGGAATTTCTCCAAACTCATCCTGAAATGTAGTTACTATTGCAAGAGCAAATAAAGGCAAGGCCTTTAAAGGTTGTGAGGTCCCACCATGGTGGACTGATCTTGTGGCTAAGTTAATGCTACTATGAGCAGAATGAGGAAGTTGTCATGGCAATACATTCCGAATAACATAAGTTCAGCCCCCATTTCTCTGTGTATACATGTTTCTTTGTCATGTAATGCTGACACACAAGGAACCCATTTCCAGGACTGGGACTAGGTTCTCATGTTCCCCAATCTCCAAAATCTCAGTTCTTGATAATTATTCAGTCTTCAACATGCTGCTATAGCAACAGAAAGCCAACTAACATAGGTAGTAGGTCTGGCCATCAAACTTTGGCTCAAAAACTGTCTACTTTAAGCAAAGAAGGTGAAGCCAATCCCTCCTTTCACCTTAGGGCTAAAGCATATTCCAAAAACTTCCAAGGGCTTAAGAAGCCTCGAATCATATAACATGATGGTCTAACTGACTGTCATCAAAAGGGGTAGTTCTGACCAAAACTAGAATGTGATTCTGAGCACATGGAATTCTGCCGGCTCACTGGTCCCTCATGCCTAGACTTCCATGTGATACTATAGGGCAGTAGATAGAGATGCACAGCATGAGGGAGAGGCATCATTATCCTAAATGGTAATAAGTGAATATCCTGAGTTACTTCTTGAAGATTTTTTTTTGTGTGTTTCAATAGAAAAGATGATACGCTTGAGAGACAGCATGCTAGGCAGTCTGGAAGAACTCCAACCATTTCACTTCACAGATACACATCTGTTCCTCTTTACATAGAAATAGATGAAGAGAGAAACAGACATACAGAGATAGAAACAGAAAGAAGCAGAGATAAACTG
The DNA here is from genome assembly GCF_014885135.2 of Alexandromys fortis. Classification (NCBI taxonomy): domain Eukaryota; kingdom Metazoa; phylum Chordata; class Mammalia; order Rodentia; family Cricetidae; genus Alexandromys; species Alexandromys fortis. The sequence continues at coordinate 384,829 of NW_026067905.1, forward strand.
TGTTAAAAGAGAAGGAGGCACAGAGACATGCACAGACACAAGTATTTGTAGGGACAGAGAAAGAAAAAGACAGGGAGAGAGCTAGATAAGCAGACAGAAAGACATAGAGACACAGAGTGAGATAGAACAGAAGGAAAAGGAAAGTATTTTAAATACTTAAAAAGAAATGAACACTAGAACCCCTTCCAACTCCAAGTCTGCTCAGCACCAACAGCAGAGGCCACTTCTGAAGACAAGTTTTAGAGTGGCAACAGCAGCAACCCTTAAGTGACAGTCAGAAATGAGGATGTCCATGAGTGAGTTGCTCCATCCTTGGCACATCTAACCTATCCAATATCTGTCAGGGGCCACCTTAAACCAATGCCATTCTTGAGTCTAGAGAGGATTTGAGGGTGAAAAAGGAGAAGCTGAGAATTCTGGAACTGAAGTGAGGTTATGGGTATCATCCTTCACGCTCAAGACGATTCTTAGCCTGCTGGCACAGTTCAGCAAAGCAAGGGTTATACATGCATTCAACAGTGAGCTGAGCCTTCTACCCCAGCTGTACCAACACCAAGCCAGGGAAATGGACCATAGTATGGAAAACAGAGCATGTGGTTTACTTCTGTCAACTTGTAAAACTGAGACACAGTTCTGCAGCTGCACGGGACAGCGGAGTGCCACTGAGATCATTAACATGCCAATGACCAACACTATGCACCCAGACTGCCTAGCTCCACAACTCTCCGCATAATTCTGAAACCCAGAGCCATCTGGAAATCCATCATCTTTAATCTTTTTGAAAAACAAACTTTGATGATTGAATAAATGTAAGGCTACTTTTGACTTTTATGTTATTTACTGTTAAAAGTCATGGATTTTGCTGGTAAAATTTAATGATTGGCTCCAAATTCCTTCACTGTTTGAATTCTGAAGCCCATCTAGCCTCAAAACCTCTTTTCAAACTTTTATTTCACACATCAAGTCTTATTTGGGGTTTAGAAATATTGTGTAGTGATTGTTTTATAGGTCTAGTTCAAAAATAAACCATGCTTTTATTTGTGTACTTGCTTTTCTTTGTGTTTGTACACATGTATGTTGTATGTGTGAACAGCTGTGCACGCTTGTGTCTGTGCAATAGATGACAGAGGATGTCTATTGTCTTGTTCTACTGCTGTCTGTCTTGAGGCAGGGTTTCTCACTGAACCCTGGGCTCAGCATTCCAACTAGAATGTCTGAGCAGCAAGTTCTCAGCATCTGTCTACCTCTGCTCCTCAGTGCTGAGGCCACAGGCTTGTCTGACCTTGCTTTCTTAACATGAGTGATAGAGATTTTAGCTCAGGCCTTCATGCTTAGAAAAGAAGCTTTCTAACTCATTGAGTTAAGTCCCTGACCCCAAATTTTGCTTTTAATCAAGCATTATTTCTGTGTCATTTCTCAAATTAATACAATAAAAGTAATAAAGCTTGGGTAGCAAGTGCTTCCCATGAGGTCAACCCTCCAGTGCAATCCTTAGTTTGGGTTTATCTTAATAATTGGGTATTGGCTCTGGCTTCTCACTAGAAAGAGCAATGTGATCACTATAATTGTCAACTGGACACAGTCTACAGTCACATGGGAAGAGAGAATCAGAGAGGGATATTCAAGAACAGATATCCTGAAGACGTGTCTGGGAGGGATTATTCTGGCTGAGTGACTGATGTGAAGAGACCTAGTCTGAGAGTGGGGGTGTCTTTCCCCGTGGTAGGAGTCGGAACTGTACATGGTGGAGACAGTGAGTGAGCAAAGGTGTGTACGCATTCATGCTATCTGTTCTTGACTGCAGCATCCCTGGTTGCTTCAAGTTCTTACTGCTTGAATCTCCCCTGCTGTGATGGCCTTACAAGATGGTGTGGAAACCGGAACTGTGAGCTAAAAGAAGTTATTTTCACTCTGAGTTCTTTTTGCCAGGCAGTTTTGTTACAGCAAGCAGAAGGGAAGCCAGGTCAGTGAGCGTCTGGAGACCTTCCTGACCTCAGCACCGTGGACAGTCATCAGTGGCCCTGACAGAAGGTTAAAAGTCTAAGGGATTCCCATGCCACTCAGAGTATCTTGTTTTATGCTTCCTAGCATTTGTCATGGTTGTGACCGGATATTATTTCTGTGTAATGCCATACCAAATCCCCACAGAATGAGGTTCATGTTTATTTCAGTCATCAGGGTCTGCTACCATTTCAGTCAGTACTGGCGGTAATAAACCTCTGCGGCAACAACTCAATAGATCCTAAGGTCTTAGGACAGGGTACTGAACGCATCTTTTCTTTGCTCTTTTCCCACTTTTTGAGCTCCTTTCATAACCTTTTCCTACCCAGTACATCTTAGACATCATTCGTTCTCTGAATTCTACTTGCAAGCTGCAAAGTCATTCCTACAGCTGATCTCTCTCTTCTGAACACCATTACACACAGTTGTAGAGTCCATCGATGCTTGTGGCTTTCTTCCTAGAAACCTAGGCTGGTTCTCAGATTCCTTAGCATGAAATTCTTTCGAACATTAGACCGGGCAATACTTCACTATTTTCTTCTAAGAGCAGTTCCTCTGCTACCGCTGACAGTGACTTTCTGCTTGATTTTCCATCACCTCTCATACCTACTTTTCTTGGTACCACCTGAGTTTTGGACAGTCATTCACATACGTCACCTCCATGTATCAATCTTTGTTTGATTCACTGTCTATGGGCTGAAACACGCATACCCATACCTCATCAGTTGAACAATGATGGCTTATTTCTAATAAGATGTCTGTGATGTTTCTATGTTGGTTTATGTACCAGCTCATGCTGGATGGCCAAATAGGTTGGAAAATTTGGCCCCTACTCACACCTCACCACTGGTATCCACTGATAAGGTTTACTGTCTGGGAAGGTGTGTTTGTATGTGTGTATGCGTGTGTGTGGGTTTGTGTGTGTGTGTGTGTGTGTGTGTGTGTGTGTGTATGTATGCTTAAAGGGTGTGAGACATGAGTGGGTAGGTGTATGAGTATGTTCAGGTGTTTATGCACACATCTTCATGTGTGTGATTGTGTATGTGTGTATGCATGCGTGTGTCTTTGTGTGTACATGTGGAAGTCAAGGGTCAACCTGGGCATCCTCCTTAATTGTTACCCCTTTGTTTTTTGGTTATTTGTTTGTTTTTTTTTTTTTTAGACAGATCTAACTATATACACCTGGCAGGTGTGGAATTCACAGATTCACCTTCCAAGCATTAGAATGAAAGGCATGTCCACTGTGCCCACTGTGCCCACCAAGTCCATTGTGCCCACTGTCCCCACTAACATGCCCACTGTGCCTACTATGCCCAAGTTGTCCACTGGGTCCACCATGCCCAGCCGCCTTGTTTTTAGATTCTCTCTTATCATTAATCTTTACAATTTGCTAGCTATGTGTAATCTCTACATTATAGATAGGAAGAAAGTTCAATGATCAATAGATTGGTTAATAGAAAAAAGATAGATGATAAGTATATAGATAGATGCTAGATGCATCATATTTGATAAATCTCCAACATGTATAGATGCTAGAAAGATGATAAATGATAGATAATAAGTGATATATAGATAGCAGCTCTATAGAAATGTAGATGATAAACAGATCATAGGCAGATACATAAATATAATCACTGGGTTGTGATGTATATTACTGTAATACCACACAGTGACAGTTTACCAATTAATTCATAAATGTGTGTTTATGTCTCTGGAAAATTCAGGGATTGAACAAAACCTCAGTATTTTTATATTTAATAAGTGTTTTAGAGGGACATTGAAGTAGTTCAAAAGATATGCTGTTCTTATTTTTAAATGCATGGTCCAGAAGGTGCCACCATCAATACTCTGGGCTTCGGCTCTAAGCCTTCGGTAGCACACCACATAAAATCTGGGGCTCGGGGCTGTGTCAGTGGAGGTGACCTGGAGAAGAATGTCAAAGCACATTTTACAAAAGGGAAAATGACAAACGTCTGTTTCCGGCAGACTGTAAAGATTAGCAGCAAGGGAGGATGAAAGCTCTCACCACACTCATTATCCCACAGCTTCTCACACTCTCCAAACCACGCATCCTGGGTCAAATAAACGAAATAGCCAGAGCTGACATTGTACGTATCAGGCACCTATATCAGGCCTATATCACAGCATACATACACATACACACACGTTTTCTCTCCCCTAAGTGTTTCACGTTTTCCGTAATATTTTAAAAATTAAAGCTCTCTCATCAACTGATAGTTGAAGAGAATGCCAAATTAGTAATAAGAGAATAATGTTGCCATGACTAGTGTAGCTACCTCCATCTGCCACATTCCTCTCCCTTGCCACCTGCATACATCACACTCTGTCCCTCGCCCTTGATGCAGCTAGAAGAGATGCATAGATGATTAGTTCCATGGCCCCGGGATGAAGAAAGACTGGAGGTTGGAGAGTGATCCAGCAGAACTAAGGGCGAAAAGCTGGGGATAAGTACAGAGACACAGGGCCTAGCGGGTTACAAGTGGGGGGCGATGCAGGATCACAGTCTGTGGGTTGGTGCGAGATCTAAGACAAGCAGGACCACACAGCAAGGTCAGCCCAGGATATTCTAGGTTACTATAAGCAGCTCCCTTTTACAGCCAAGGAGTAAAGCGTGATGGGTCAGACCTTCAAACAGTGCGAGGTGCGCCCGGAACAGACATCCGATGGACACATCTCTTCTCCTTCCGCATTTCATGTCGTGTGGCTCTAGGAAGTGAGGATTTGGTGAAATTCCTTTAAGATGTTTTCCACAGGGTCAACGCTGTGCTCAGAGCATAAGGAGAATCCTTGTCAGTGACTAACCTCAAAGGTAGTGACAAGAGGAAGGTGTCCCTCAGGAGAGGGACGACCCAAGTCCGTTTCAGTAGACGGCAGAAGTGAGACTCAAGCTTTCATATTTGCACTGGCACTCTTGGGAAAATCGTGGCATATGAAAAAAATTTTAGCAATGACCTAAATTCTATAGATTAAAAAAATCCAGTTTGGCTTTCTGCAAGGTACTTTATTAAGTAAAATGTGTCAGCTTGCACCCACCGCCGGTCCCTTGAGCTGAATATGTTCAGACCAACAGTAGCGTACTAACTGATGAGTGTTATCATTAAAGTGGTAGGGTTTTTTTTTTTAAACACACTTTTGAGGCCAGGAAACCTTTTGACAATGTTTTTAATGCCCCAGAACTCTAATACCTTTGGGACTTGAAGGTAATGGAGCAGACACAAATGAAACATGTCCTCCGTGACCACACTTTTCTTTCAAACCCCCCAGAGATTTGAAACACGGTTGGAAAACCAGTAGACTAAGACAATGAATTAAAACCTCTTTTCTTTTCTCTGGAGACGTGGGTTTAACTCCTATACAGGAGTCCCGCGGAGACAGTGTCAACTGCTCTTTAGATATTTCCTGTAAGCTTTTTATTTTTCCACAGGGCATATGAGTTTGTTGAAAAGGCATGAAGTCAGTGTCTAAACCCTCTGCCAAGGTGCTTATTTTTCTGAGCCTTCATCTGGTAAATGATCCACTGTAGGGATAAATGTCTGATTTCAGCCATGTAATATCAACACACATGTTTGCCCCACAAATGGCCAACTTTTATGATTTTTTTTTCGGATCTTATCATTTACTCTCTCTCCCCCTTCAGACACTTCATCTACACATACATTGGCTGCATTACAAGTGAGAGGGTGTGGTGGAACGGAAATCACTGGAGTCTCTGATAAACTTCTTCTCGGTCGTGAGGCTCAGCCGGGTATTCCAGCAGCAGAATCCAGTGCAAGCATTAATAAGTGGGCTGAAGAACCCTTGTGTCGGTAATTGCTACCTCTTCTTCCTTCGTCTTGAATAGCAGAACATAGAAAGGCCCTGTATTTTGCAATTTGAGGCAATCACAGTTCACATTACCTATTTAACTGTGAATTAAAAACAGTATCACATTGTTTTTCGAGTGACTCATATCTAGATATATCAGCACTTTTTAATCAATCTTAGGAAACTCAACAAAAGCTATTATGCCTGTTTAGGGGAAAAAAAATCCTGCAGTGAACATGTAATAGTAAGTTCTAGAAAGCCAGATAATTTCTTTGCTTAATAATAGTTTTCTTTCCTCTTGGCTGCAGGCTCTCATAACTAACACCATGCCAAGTGCTCGGAGATTGGATTATGGCCTGTCGTCCTTGATTATTTTTGTCAGCGTGCTGACCCGGGGTGCCCTTTTCTTGTGTTGTTCCTTCTGTTTCCATTTTTCATGTCATCCAGCTTTTCATCTTGTCAATCAGCTTTTGACTTCCTGATTAAAGTGTCTGTCACAGGAGCGGCCTGTGCGCTACTCACTTGTTTAATTTGTTCCTCATGGCATCCAATCGAGTTATTCATCTGGCCCAGCTGTTCCCGAGTGCTTCCAGCATCACTTCTCATGAGTTTGGGTTTAACCTCTAGATCTGTGCACAACACTGTGCACTGCCCCATTCACACTGTGGGCTGCGGAGAGCTTTGTCTTCCATCCCAAGGCCTTCTCACTAGCAGGCTGGCGGCCACAGCATGGCCAAGGCAGAGCAGGGAAGTAGTATTTCAGTTGGATGTTATGGCAACGGGTACAACTGGAGATTAGTTTTCCAAAATTATAGCAACACCCCCCCCCACTTTTGACAATTAGGACGATGTAATGGAAACTCTGCACTGTTCAAATTCGGATCCACCCAAAAATAATGCTGATGGAGGTTGGCAGGGGACAGGAAGCACGCGTCTGCCAACATTGTGGATACTGCCCTGGACGCTCCAGCATCCATTTGTAGCGTTAGGTGACACGAGATACTCTTGGCTGGAAGTAATGCAGATCTCCAAGTAGGAAAGAAATGAAGTAAATCTTCTGAGTTTGCTCGACCAAAACTGGTCTTCTCGTGGTACAGTAATTTATGTTACGCAGCATTCAAGAAGCCACATAACACAACAGGGGACGGGAGGGAAAGAAATCCATGGTCCATTTCCCCCAACTCTTCTTTCTCGAGCACTCAGCCCTCAGCAGTTCAAAGTTTCTGTAGACTGTTTATTCTTAAACTGTTCCTTCCTGCTTTTACTATCCGGTTTCTACCCCACATCCCATAAACATAAAATGATAATTCCATGGCAGGAGCCGTGGACCTGAACACAGGCCATGGCCATGTGCCTGGGATGCAGAAGAATAAAGAATGACTCTAATGAGTAGCAGCTAAGTGCATGTGACTACACAAACCAGCTTGGTCCATGAAAATACCTGGAAAGGATTCAGTTACTCCCTGAAGAACACGCTTAGACTAATGACATAGAACACGGCCGAAAGAATAAGAAGTTGATGGTACAATTCTCAGAGGAATGAATCTGTCCTGATTACTAATGTCTACCACACGTTTTGAATTTCCTATATGCAGTATCTTGTATGGACTGACTCATTGCACTAACAATGGGACTAACTGGAATTTGATTTTAGATGTTTTCTGCATTTCATTTTTAATTAGAATTATGAACTACTCTGAATAAAGTTTCACTTCCCTTGGCACAAATCAGAAAGTGTCTCATAGATCACAGAGAATTGCATAATTTGAATGATTCATTTCTAGTATTGTTCTGATCAATTGAGTCCTACCTTAGTAGAAGAGGCTTGAAAATTTCCAACAAAATTCTCAGGAAAAGTCTTTCCCCCCCAATCCTGTTCCCAGAGATGTTTGCTTGCTGTCTCAGATGGATCCACTTTTCTAATAGCTCACGTCTCGGAGGAAAACTGCTTGCTAATCTTTTCATTACTAACCCCCATGAAGGACCATGGGGAGTGTGTACTCTGTCTTCACCACAAGAACCCCATGAAGAGACCACGTGGATTGTCTACTCCGCCTTCACCCCACTATGAGCCCCATGAAGAGAACATGGGACTGTCTACTCTGTCTTCACATCCTATGGACCCATGAAGAGAACATGGGACTGTCTACTCTGTCTTCACATCCTATGGACCCATGAAGAGACCTCGGGACTGTCTACTCTGTCTTCACATCCTATGGACCCATGAAGAGACCTCGGGACTGTCTACTCTGTCTTCACATCCTGTGGACCCATGAAGAGACCTCGGGACTGTCTACTCTGTCTTCACATCCTGTGGACCCATGAAGAGACCTCGGGATGTCTACTCTGTCTCCATATCCTGTGGACCCATGAAGAGACCTCGGGACTGTCCACTCCGTCTTCACTCCACTTCTTCTACTGCATTTTCTAGATCATAGAAGTTCTGAAGGTTTTGCTTTTTTTTAAAAAAAAATCACATTTACTATATTCCTTTGCAGCTAGGGTTCTGGATGGAATCGAGAATTTTTTCAGTATCAGATATGCTTATGTAATATCTAAAAAAAAGTGGAATCAGGGCAAAGCTAACAATTCCACCATTTTTCCTGGATACTCTGACAAGCCTTGGGTTTGGCTCCTGTGGTGCTGGGATGTGCCTGTGGTATCAAGAATCAGAATTGACAGCCAGTTTTCTGAGAAGCCCAAGACTACGAAGCCATCCATGTGGATTCACTCCCTACCCTAAATCGCATCTCAGCATTGCTACTCTGGTCCCACAATTCCAAGTGGGTCGTGGCTCCACTCCCTCTGGGTGTGGCTCCCTGTGGGTAGGGAAGTTTTCCGTGATTGCTCCAGGGAACTTTTCCAAGTTCCTACTCAGAGCCTACGCTTCCAGGCATTCCAGGGCTTGACCAATCGCTTGAGATAAATCTCTATCACATTTATAGGAAGTAATTTAACTGGAAATTTGTCCTGATGGTTATAATGACTTCATGCTTTTCTGGACACCTTGTGTCCTTGTCAGGACACAGTGAAGGGTAAAGTGGGTGAGCCACACTGATTATTATGTCCCCAATGATGTTCAGCAGATTTATCGTCTTCTCAGAGTCTCTTCTTCAAATCTGAGCAGGCATGTCTAAATTCTCACACACATAAGCATGACGTGAGATCATACATTCCCAGTGGCAGAACATTGACGTAAGTGATTAATAGTTACAATCAATAATCTAGGCTCAAATTTGGGCAGTCAGCTGCTGAAAATATTTCCTGTTGAGTTAATCAAGAGCCACACTGGGTGAGAACATTAAAAAGTCAGGGACAATGTGGTTTATTCCTTTAGAAGAACAATCCTGTACATTAAGATCTAGTGACCCTACTGCTCATAGGGACCCCACGTCACTGAAATCCTAAGTTATGATCACTGTTTCAAAGAACACAATTATGTATATACATGCATACCCTTTAGAATAACCTGTTATTACATCCGTGTATTACTTAAAGTATGGGAAACATGAAGTGACCGACAATCCAAGAAAGACAGGGTCACAAATAGTAGGAGAATGTTGAGCACACTTCTCACCTAGCCCTAGGGACATTGTTTAACTTGGGACACAATGACAGGAAGGTATGCTGCCTTCTGGACATGAAAACACAGACTCTGTTGCTGTATGCACAAGACTTGCACAAGACCAAGCCAGTCAAAATCAGCACAGATGGGAGGAGGACCCATCTGATTCTACCCTTAGCTGAGAAACAGTGGATAATTGCTGTGGGAAGGGCAGTCCTTCTTTGGAGTGTGGCCACAGGTAGGCTGCACATGCTCCAGTGCATAGGCCCATACCCATACCCATACATGGACCATGTACATATAGATGCATGAATTGGACTTAGTGGGTTATTTGAAAAAATAAAGATTCTCAACATGGTCTCCGGTGGTTACACAACATGCAACTCATATCACCATTACAACCCGAGGCAGCAAAGCCCGAGGACGCCACCGAAGCATCAGGCACTGCACAGATTGTAATATGTACACGTGGATCTCAGGCTTCATTGCTGCCTGGGGCAGCAGCCCAGACCCCAACATGGACTCCAGTGGCATCGGAGGCCATAATGGTCCTTCAAGGAGGTCAAGAAAGTGAACCTTTCTTCATCCTAAGCCTCAATCATTGCTCAGAGCCAGGGGGAGTCCTCGAGCTGGGCAGCAGGTTTGGGGGTCGAGTGTGCATCTTATTCAGCTCCAAGCTCGTGTACACCATCCCACTTACCTGCTCCGTTTTTCTGCCTTCTCCACCTCTCCGTCACATATTTGTCCTTTGCAGTGGTGCCCACCACAGCATGGGTGCCTGTTGAAATAGGAGCGGCGGGGCTGCGTCCCCGGCACCCGGCCGCCCGCATGGCTAGTTTATACCCAGAAATAATTACACGGAAACTGTATTCTTTCAAACACTGCCTGGCCCGGCTAGGTCCAGTTTCTTATTGGCTAGCTCTTACATATTGTTCTAACCCATTTCTAATATTCTGTGTAGCCCATGAGCTGGCTTACCAGAGAGGATCTTAACCTGCGTCTGTCTGGAGTGGGAGCATCATGGCGACTCCTCCTCTAACCTTCTTTCTCCCAGAATTCTCTTCTGTATACTCCGCCTACCTAATTTTCTATCCAATAAAATGGGCCAAGGCAGTTTCTTTATTAGTAAGAAATCATTCCCACATCATTTCCCCTTTTTCCGTTTAAACAAAAAAGAAAGGCTTTAACTTTAGCATAGTAAAATTACATATAACAAAACAGTTATCAAGTAAGAATTACAGTTACAATATTTATATCTATTTTATCTCTTATCATAACTAAGGAAAACTATAACTATTTATTCTTCAACTCCATCAAAGACTCCAGAAGGATATAATATTATCTAAGTAAACAAGAAATAAGAAAACTCTAGAAATGACAGAGACATCTCGCTGCCTGGACAGTCACCCAAAGTTCCTCTGTACCGTTGGGGCATCCATCTTCGGCCTACAGGCCCATGGTATCCAGATACATTTCCATGAAGCAGGAAATTTTAAAGACAGTTCAGTCACTTTCTGCTGTGTTCTGTAGAATGTCTTGTAGACTCTTTCATGAATCAGGAACCCCGAAAGACCATCTCACCTTTAGGCAAGTTCAGCAGTCCTCTCTCTGAGGGTTCTCTGTGTCCAGTTTATGCAACAGTCCAGGCAAGAGCAGTTTCTTGCCCAAATGACTATCCAACTCCATAAGGATCCTCTTCGATGCCCATCTTCCTCTTGAAGTAGCTGGTGCTGCCAGGAGCAGACGTGTCTCCTTGTCATGAAAAGTCCTAAGTTATTAAAATATTTTAAATGCCATATTCTGCAGTCTTTGAAAGATATGAAGAATGCCTATCTAATTGAAATATATCTCTATATATCTAGAAAATCTAACTAACATGACTACAAGCTTAACTATTAGCAATGATTATCCATTAACAACCTATATTTCCTAATTATACATTACATTTTAAGTGAACTACATAATCACAATACCTTAATCAAGTTCAAAAATACATATACATATAACAAAATTGACCTTAAAATCCATACCAATGCAAATTATTCATATCTATATCATATCCCCCTTTAAATGTAAAAGAACATTTATAAACAATATTTGGGAACATGGGCGTAGTTTTTTCTCTCCAAACTGCTTCCTGCTGAATGGGGGCACTGTTAATCAGATCATTTAGGGTGTAACCTGTGTGTCAGGTTCATCTCGGTTGGCAGTTGAGTGAAGTAATTTTTTGAGGGTGTTCACAGCAACCTTTCAGGAGGGCGTGGTCTATCATACCATACCGGGATAGATGCAATCCATAGGGTCACATCCTCTGTGGAAACAAAAGAAGACCCTCTCCAAAGCATCATATCCTTAGATCCAAATTTTGAAGTCAAGATACCTTTAGAACATATGTGCAGGTTCAGCTTAGCAGCCCATATAATAAAATGTCTCTTTGTACTTAGCTCCTTCACAGTCAAAAATTTTAAAGAAAACACAATGTACATAATCCAGACTCTCTGTGAATTTTTCATTTTTACGTGGCTTATTTTTCTTTATTTCTCTTAATCTATAACTATCTGTACTTCTGTACTCTGTCTCTTTAAAGACTTTACCCTTTTTCTTTTTAAGACATTAACTTTATTCTTTATATTCTCTTTTTTTCCCCAAGCCTACGTACATTCATCCAACGGTGTCTGAATCTGTTTTACTGTGAATCTGTAATTTTTTTTTTTTTTTCCAGGAGCATTTCTTAAAATGTTAAGCATTTCTTAAAAACTTAAGTTGCACCATGTATAGGTAATACGGTACTGCCTGTGTCCTGCCCAGTCTAAACCTTAACTGCACGGTTTTAAGGTAATTACGGTAGTTCCTGCCTGAGATCAGCACAGTTCAGCAAGGAGCAGCCGCTCCTGCCTCAGAGTCATTTGGTGCTTTTGAGCTGAGCACAGTTACAGGCAAACAGCAGTTTACATTGGAGCCGCAATCAGCAATTTAATTTTGAGACTGAGTGTGCAGCACAGAAACTCTTTTTATCCAAGTTACAGCCAAATCTGACACGCAGAGCACTGCGCAGTCTGAAAACGCGTCTCTGTATGGCAGCAGGAATCCGCCATGCTCTTCCGCCTGCCTAAGCCTGATTCCGCCATCTGCCCAGGTGTAGGCAGGGAACGCTGAGCCATCGGCAGGTCTCAGAGCAATCTCCTCCGATCCCAAGTGGGAACAGAAACATCCAGTCCCATAAAAGCCTTGAAATGCTTTAAAGCCAGAGTTCACGCTGGCAGCATAGCACCAGGAAGCCGCGCTTTAAAATGACGCAGCTTTTTTTCTCTGCTGCTGTTGCTGAATCAGGAATCTCTCTACAGCATGTCACCAACAAAACAGCAAAAATCTGTGTTAAACTCTGTTTCCCTTATTTTTAAGGCTTCTCAGGTTTTTAAGTGGATTTAGCCCCACGTTGGGCGCCATCTGTTGAAATAGGAGCGGCAGGGCTGCGTCCCCGGCACCCGGCCGCCCGCATGGCTAGCTTATACCCAGAAATAATTACATGGAAACTGTATTCTTTCAAACACTGCCTGGCCCGGCTAGGTCCAGTTTCTTATTGGCTAGCTCTTACATATTGTTCTAACCCATTTCTAATATTCTGTGTAGCCCATGAGCTGGCTTACCAGGGAGGATCTTAACCTGCATCTGTCTGGAGTGGGAGCATCATGGCGACTCCTTCACTAAGCTTCTTTTTCCCACAATTCTCTTCTGTTTTCTCCACCCACCTAAGGGTGGGCCTATCAAGGGGCCTAGGCAGTTTCTTTATTAATAAGAAATCACTCCCACATCAGGTGCCAGTCGTGGTGTGGGCATGGGAAAAGTGGGACCTTCCCTCTCTGGAGGGCTGACCTCACCCCTCGCTACCCCACAGCATGGCTCTCCTCAGTGGTTGGCTTCTGGCACTGACGCAGGTGGAGAAAGACTCGTCCTCCCCTCACGGGCTGGCCACCAGTAATTTGACTAAGCTCCAGTGAATATATGGACAACACGAAATAGATTTGTTTTTTTTGGGGGGGGGGGATGTCATAGGGGAGGGGAGCAGAGAAGGGAAGACTGGGAGGTGAACATGAACGAGTGCATGATTTGAGATTCCCAAATTACCAGTTGCTGGGGACGCAGCCCCGACGCTGCTATTTCAACAGATGCCGCCCAGACGTGATGGGCTAAATCCACTTAAAAACCTGAGAAGGCTTAAAAATAAGGGAGAGAGAGTTTAACACAGATTTTTGCTGTTTGGTGGTGGTGTGCTGTAGAGAAATGTCCTGATTCAGCAACAGCAGCAGAAAAAAAGCTGCGTCATTTTAAAGCGCGGCTTCCTGGTGCTGTGCTGCCAGCATGAACTCTGGCTTTAAGGCATTTCAAGGCTTTTATGGGACTGGATGTTTGTGTTCCCGCTTGGGATCGGAGGAGAGTGCTCTGAGACCGTGCAGATGGCTCAGCGCTCCCCGCCTGCACCTGGGCAGAAGGCAGAATCAGGCTTAGGCAGGCGGAAGAGCATGGCGGATTCCTGCGGCCATACAGAGACGCGTTTTCAGTCTGCGCAGTGCTCTGCGTGTCAGATTTGGCTGTAACTTGGATGAAAAGTTTCTGTGCTGCACACTCCGTCTCAGAATTAAACTGTTGACTGAGGCGCCAATGTGGACTTGCTGTGTGCCTGGAACTGTGCTCAGCTCAGAAGCACCAAATGGCTCTGAGGCAGGAGTGGCTGCTCCATGCTAAACTGTGCTGACCTCAGGCAGGAACTACCATAATTACCTTAAAACTGCGCAGTTAAGGTTTAGACTGGGCAGGACAAGGCAGTACCGTATTACCTGTACATGGTGCAACTTAAGTTTTTAAGAAGTGCTTAACATTTTAAGAAATGCTCCTGGATAATAAAAAAATTACAGATTCACAATAAAACAGATTCAGACACTGTTGGATGAATGTACGTAGGCTTGGGAGAGAGAAGAAAAGAATATAAAATATAAAGTTAATGTCTTAAAAAGAAAAAGGGTAAAGTCTTTAAAGAGACAGAGTACAGAAGTACAGATAGTTATAGATTAAGAAAAATAAAGAAAAATAAGCCACGTAAAAATGAAAAATTCACAGAGAGT
>NW_026067905.1:400966-476132 GCF_014885135.2 Alexandromys fortis
TTCTCCCGCTCCAGACAGACGCAGGTTAAGATCCTCCCTGGTAAGCCAGCTCGTGGGCTACACAGAATATTAGAAATGGGTTAGAACAATATGTAAGAGCTAGCCAATAAGAGGCTACAGATAATGGGCCAGGCAGTGTTTGAAAGAATACAGTCTCCATGTAATTATTTCGGGCATAAGCTAGCCATGCTGGCGGCCGGGTGCTGGGGACGCAGCCCAGCCGCCGCTCTTAATTCAACAATTATTAAAATAATATTTTTATTTTATATGTATGGATTATATTACCCACAAATATGTCTAGGTACCACATTCATGAAGTGCTCGAAGAGACCAAAGGAGGGCATCAAATCTCCTGGAGCTAGAGTCACAGGCAATTGTGAACCACCGTGCCAGTGTTGGGGATTGAACTTGGGTCCGCAGGAAGAACAGCCACTACTTCTAACTGGTAAGCCATTTCTATGTCCCTAAGAATATTATTTTTGAATTAAAAAGTCAGAAGTGGTGGGTGACTACAAGAAAACAGTTTTCTGGACATAGCAGAGAAATTACACGTATGAACTCATGGAGCTTAGGGTGGTTGGTACTCATGAGGTACTAACTAACCTGTTCTGGGATCTTCTTCTATCTCCTAGGCAAATGGTGGGGAAATCAACAGTTCTACTCAAAAAAAGAAAGAGTACGTCTCAGATATTAGAGGTAAAATGGTGGTCAAATCCAGTAGAATTGTTTAGAAAATCACCTTTAACAGCTAAAAGACAGTTTAACACTCACTGACAATCCCAACAAGAGATAACACTCTGGGCCAGGTGAAGTGGCACACTAGAGGTGAAGACACAGAGGGCAAGTCCCATCGAAAAGAGATACTACAAATAAATACCTATGTGCCCAGGGTACCAACCAGAAACCTCACCCTTCTACAGAGATCTGTGCAGAGAAAGCATATTGTGTAGAAAACTCTCTGTCTGTCTGTCTCTGTCTCTCTGTCTCTCACACACACACATACACACACATACATACACACACAGAGACAGACAGACAGACAAACATATGGACAGGCAGGCAGGCAGACAGACAGATACACACACTCACACACATACTCAGAGACAGACAGAAAGAAAAAAAAACATATAGGCATCCTCCTGAATATTAACCTTCATCAGGTGATGAAAGGAAACAGAGACAGAGACCCACATTGGAGCACCGGACAGAAATCTCAAGGTCCAAATCAGGAGCAGAAGGAGAGAGAGCATGAGCAAGGAACTCAGGACCGCGAGGGGTGCACCCACACACTGAGACAATGGGGATGTTCTATTGGGAACTCACCAAGGCCAGCTGGCCTGGGTCTGAAAAAGCCTGGGATAAAATCGGACTCGCTGAACATAGCGGACAGTGAGGACTACTGAGAACTCAAGAACAATGGCAATGGGTTTTTGATCCTACTGCACGTACTGCCTTTGGGGGAGCCTAGGCAGTTTGGATGCTCACCTTACTAGACCTGGATGGAGGAGGGTGGTCCTTGGACTTCCCACAGGGCAGGGAACCCTGATTGCTCTTTGGGCTGATGAGGGAGGGGGACTTGATTGGGGGAATGAGAGGCGGTGGCGGAAAAGAGAAAGAAATTTTTAATAAATAAATAAATAAAAAGAAAGAAAGACGGATGGACGGGCAGGCAGACAGGCAGACAGATACACACACACACACACACACACACACACAAATTGAACCTGGGGAACAGCAATGAGCAGTCTGTTTTTCCACTCTCCCTCTCCCCTCCCCCTCCCAAATCTTTGTAGCTGATATTTTAATATTTTAAAGATATAATATTTTAAAGAAGAAAACTTTAATATTTTATATATTTATATTTAATTTTTATAATATTAAAGAAGAAAACTTTAATATTATAAAAACTATAATATTTTAAATTAGAAACAAGAGGAATTTCTGGAGAAATAGTTCAGTGGTTAAGAGCACTGCTGTTCTTCAGAGGACCTCGGTTCAGTTCCCAGGACCAAAGTGGCAGCCAACAACCATCTGTAACTCCAATCCGAGGGAACCTGGTGCCATGATCTGATCTCCTGGTCACCAGGCATATGCACGCGCTCTTACATACATGCAAGAAAACACTCAAACACATAAAATAAAAATAAAAGCAAATGTGAAAGCATGCCTACATAAATAAGTAAGATCAAATGAATATATCTAGACTGGAGATTACAAGAAAAATTAAAATGCATCAAAATAATGATGCTCAAAGTTCTAATAAAAGTAATAGAAAATAGAAGGCAAAATAAGGCACCATTACAAAAGCAAATTAAATAGAATTAATGACATACTTGGGATGTTGCTTGGTAGCAGTGTCCTTGTCTGGCATGTGTAAGACCCTGGGTTTGATTCCAGGGACGAGAAATAAAACCAAGAAATAATTTATAATCATGAAAGTTGAATCTTGGCAGATAGTCCAAAGAGTAGAGCAGGGACAAATAAAAACATTTTTTAAAAATGATGGGTACAGTGATCTCACGGAATATGTCCACTGAACCAATCAAAGTAATTCTCTGTATGAGATCTAGCAATAGCCTGCCCTGTTCCCTCCATCTCTTCCTAGCCTCACCCCTCATAGTAGGCTCCAGGTACAGCTCCACTTCTGACTGTAAAATGTGTTCTCTCCTTCATTGTGAGACTCTGCCTTTGTCCATGGAGAACTAGGTACCTTGACATCCATATTCTGTCCACTTAAGCCTAGGCTTTAACCATATGCATGGATAGTTTCATCTCTGCCTTGCTTTCTGATTGGTAAACAAGTCAGTGATCCAAATCAAGGAAAACATTATCTCCAGTGGTTGATACTATGTCACCCTCTCTGGGAGAATGTGGAAACAAGTTCCCATCCCTAACCAAGAAGTTATCTGCATTGCTACCTGCTGGCAAAGGAGAAGTGAATTCTCTCCAATGGAGTCTCACTGAGAATATCAGTCACACTCCAGGACAAGCTACATGTGCAGAAATAGTTGGCTAACACAAAGCAAACTCCGTGTCTTCTTGTGGGCTTTTTGTTTCATTTTGGCAATTTTTTTTATCTGACTAGGTTTTTTTATGTTTTGGTTTCTTTTTATCTTTGTTTTGTTTTTATTTGTTTTTGCTTCTTTCTAGGGTTTTTTGAGATATAAAAAGAATTTGAAGTTGGGTTGGAATGGGACATCTGCAAAGAGTTGGGGAAGGGGAAAATCATTATCAAAATTTATTGTATAAAAACTCTTAAATTAAAAATTAATGAGCTACCTACTCTCAAGCTTTATTAGAAGTCACATTTTTTTATCTTTTAGTCTGTACTCTATTTTTTTGCCCTATTTCCCTGGGGATTCTTTGTAAAAGGAAGAAAAAAGAGAAAAAGAGATGAGAGAGAGAGAAGAAGGAGGAGGAGGGAGAGGAGGAGGAGGAGGAAGGGAGGGGAGAAGGAAGAAAAGGACAGGCGGAAGGAAGGAAGGAAGGAAGGAAGGAAGGAAGGAAGGACAGAAGGAAGGAAGGAAGGACAGAAGGAAGGAAGGACAGAAGGAAGGAAGGAAGGAAGGAAGGAAGGAAGGAAGGAAGGAAGGAAGGAAGGACGGAAGGAAGGAAGGAAGGAAGGAAGGAAGGAAGGAAGGAAGGAAGGAAGGAAGAAAGGAAGGAAGGAAGGAAGAAAGGAAGGACTAATGAACAAACTACTATACAAATCTCTACCTCCAAATAGGCTTTAGCAGACCAGTCTAAATCACTCCTGGATACTTTCTAACAAGATAGTAAAATTAAAGACAAAGAGAACATCGTCAAAAGAATAACTATCATAATCTGATTTAGATCCACAGGAATAACTAAACTAAAGCAGATTTTATTCCAACATTTCTCACCAGAGGAATATCTGTGAAGAAAATATAGTCCTCCACCTAGAATTTCATACTCTGCTAAACTAAGACAGGTGTGAAGTACAACTATTTTCCTGAAGAACAATGGTGGGTAACATGGCATACAAAACACAGCTGGTTACGGAAATGAATGTTAATTCCATTATCTAAGAATAAAATTAAAGCAAAAATAGACAAACCGAAATTGCTAAACATCAAGAAGAAATAGGATACATAGTAAACTTAAATGTAAACTTAGTATTTAAATTGTAAAAAGCATTACTTGAAACCATTATAGCAATATTGACCTAAACTTGCAAATGAAATACCTAGGCAGGATTGGAATAGTGACGACAAACTAAACGCTTCCTGTATTGGCTGGAAAGAAGACAAGGCTACTGATTAATTTTAAGTTTTCTAAGTCAAGGGTGGAGATTAAAATTCAGAAATTGCAACATGAATAGAAATTAGAATTGGTACTTAACATATTAATCAATAGAGAAGGAAGAATAATAAAATAAACACTAATTCTGTGAACTAGAAAAAAATTAATAGAGGCAAAGACCCTAGGAGACAGAAAATCCAAATGATTGTAAAATGTTTTTATATATCTTAGAAATAAATGATTTCAGAATTGAGTTATATACATAGTCCTCAATTTTAATGTATTTTTAATTAATAAATTAGAAAGTGAGAAGTTAATAAGATTATAAAATACATAGGCAACTTCGCTAAAACTTCTAGTCTAAAGAAAATGAGGGGACTCAGACATAAAATTGGAGATTATAAACAAAAATATTCTTAGCATAACTTTTTGTTATCAGTAATATATTGAATTGTGTAAAACCAGGACAGAAAGACACAGAAACGTAATAATCTCATGAAAGTCTAAAACCAACCAGATAACAATGGGTCCAATCTTTTACTAAAATTAAAATAAGTTTAAGATTAATTTTTAAAAAAATTAAATTGTAGTTACAACTAATCTTTCTGGAAGAAAATTAAAATAAATATCACAAGGAATCATGTGCTAACAAATGTGATAATAAAAATGAAGTGGATAAATTCTGAGAAAGACACAAACTATCAAAATCAACTCATAGAGAAATAAAAATTCTGTACAGAACTCTAGTAAATTAGAAGGTTAATAAAAGAAATTATCAGTGCTTTCCTCACAGAAAGGCTAGTACCAAACTGCTTTGCTGAAAAATGTTTTTCACAACTAGAAAAGAACTATACTTTACAAAGTTAATGCTTAATAAACCAATACGAGGAAACCGAATCTAAGAACACACAGAAAGGATTGTAATCCGTGGCTGAGTAGATTCAGCCCAGTAATGCAAGGTTGGTTCAATGTGTGAAAATCTAGTCACATGGTATATCATCACAATAAGATGACAAATAGAAAAAGCTCGTATTATTACCCCAATATGGAAAATACTTTTGACAAAATCAAATATCATTTTTCATCAAATAATTTTAAGCATAAATAGGATGAAACTTTCTCTACACAATAAAATATATTTGTAAAATAAAAACCATGGACAGCTAAATTAATATCCACCTGTGAAGACACGACAAATGCTCCTCTCTTACAAGATGCCAGTTGACTGTGGCGGCCTAGAAAAGTCCTACTGTAGCTATTAAATTCACCGCCACCTTCTAGTTGAAACAAATGTTGGATCCAACATTTAGGAAGGAACAGGAATGTAAAGCCCATCCTCTGTGTACCAGGTTACTATGCACCCCAGCTTCTCGTTGCTTAATTATTAAGCAGAAGCTGTTTTTGTGGGTGTACACAGTAGCTACATAAACTGGGGGATGGGGCTGTGAAGGATCAGGAAATTGTGGCATCTGTGTAAATGACTGTCTTAGTTGTTGTTCCACTGCTGGGAAGAAACACCAAGACCACAGCAGCTCAGGAAAAGAAACATTCAATTGAGGGCTTGCTTCCAGTGTCAAGGGTCAGTCCACTATCACCAGGGTAAGAAGCGTGGCACTGGAGCAGTATCTGAGGGCTCCACAAGCTAAAGGCAGAGAGGGGGAGAGAGAGGGAGAGAGTGAGGCAGGGTAACTGGGCCTGGCATGAGTTTTGAAACCTCAAAGCCCACCCTCAGAGACACACCTTCTCCAACAAGACCACACCTCCTAACCCTTTCTAAACAGGCCACCAACTGGGAATCAAGCACTCAAATATCTAAGCCTCTGGAACCACTCTCACTCAAAGTACAATAACTCCAGCAAGTCGATTTGGAAGTAAGGAAAGGAGACATCAAACAAGGAACCAGCAAGAAGCCAAAAGGCTAAGTCGGCACTTGGGGGAGTAATTTTCCTCATCCTGCGACCAACTATCAAGCACAACCAACTTCAGAGAGGGCATCTGTTTGGGCTCAGGGTTTCCGACAGTGTGACCCACACTCACTTGGCTGCATGCCTCTGGGCCATTGTGAGGCAGACTAGCATGGCAGGAGGGGCCTGTGGAGAGGGATGCTCACCTCGCAGGAGTCAGGAAGCAGAGAAAGGAAGGTGAAGAAACCTGGGATGAGATCCAGCCCTGAAGCACAAGGTTCTCTGGACGTTCAGCCAGACTCCACCTCCTACAGTTTGCACAGCCTCCCCACAAAGAGCTCCCAACAGGGGAGCTAGTGTCGAATGCACGAACCTATGGGCGTATTTCACTTTTGAACCAGAAGGCTACTCACTTTCCTATACTAATGGAAAGAAGCTGGAAGGGGATGAAGTAGTGTGTACTGGAAGTACATCTATCAATGTGAACGGATTTCACAACGTAACATTGGATGGAAGACCAAAGTGACACACAGAACATATCACTACCAAGGTTAAAATGCACAGTGTGTAGTGACAACTGCAGGGGTGTGTGTGTGTGTGCGTGTGCGTGTGCGTGTGCGTGTGTGTGTGTGTGTGTGTGTGTGTATGCTGGGAAGAACAGACTCAGAGGATCGAGGGAGCTGGGAACCGGCCACATACTGCTTCACACCACCTGACTCTAACTTCACAACCCTAGAGAGAGCACACACACGACTTCTCTCTCTCCTTGTAAGAGAGCACGTCCACAAACAAGAAGCCACACCTTAAGGTCCACACCCCAAAGCTACTAGCAGAATGAAATCCCACAACAGTGGAGTGCCCTAGGAGGAAGACAGGGAGCACTGGGCTGAGGAAGGAGAAAAGCACACTTGGTTTTAAATGTTTATAAGGTTTTTTCCTATGGTGTATCAATCTTAGAAAAAAAAAACTAGATTTGGACAAGTTTTTAATTTGGGGAAGCGGGAAAATGTCATGTATAATATTGTTTTATTGATATTTTGAATGTTTTTATTACTAAACTTATTTCTTTACAATCCCCTACTTTGATAGGAAATTGTAGACATAGAGACTGTCTCCATGGGTAACCATAGCTACAGTGAGTTTATGAGTGGGGTGTCCTTGTCACCTCTAGACGATATCTTCTTTAGGGCACACCTTTCCATCCTCCAAGTCTTCTGCTCTTTTCATCCCCCAGAATGTTCCCTGAGCCTTAAAGAAGTAACGCATAAGACCCATTTAGGGTTAACTATACCACTGGCCCTTACTTCTATCCCTTTGACTTCTCATGAGCCTCTCCCTTAGCTAAGGCTGCTACTCACTGCAATGGGAAACTTCTCTGACACGGGCTCAGGGCGAGGTCCTCTGTGGCTCTCCACACGTGTGGAGAAGGCAGTTTAATGTGGGCATGCAATATTCAATCTCAGGTGCTCATGCTAACACAACAAGGACTCTTACCTGCTGGGGAGTTGTCTCCACAGACTCCACAGCGCCAGTCAGCATCCCATTATGAGGAGGTGGGCCTTCATTTGTTTATTTGTTGGTTGGTTTTTCAAGACAGGGTTTCTCTTTGTAGCCCTGGCTGTCATAGAATTTACTATGTAGACCATGCTGGCATTGAACTCAGAGATCCATCTGCCTCTGCCTTCTGAGTGCTGGGATTAAAAGTGTGTGCCACCGCTGCCCTGTTGAGGAAAGGCTTCTTGAGGAGGCACCTCTCTCTGAGGGGTCACAGTCAGCTAATGGCGTTGGTATCAGGAAGTCCCTCTTCAGTGATGTAGTCAACAAATTTCCCCAGCCACAGTGAGTGACCTCTCATCCCTAATGATGCAGGCAAGCAGACCGGCAGATAGGCAGGAACACATGCACACACACACACACACACACACACACACACAAAGTGGGAAGAAGTATAGTGATATTTTATTTATGTTTTAATAAATAATGCTTGCCTGAAGGTCAGAGGGTAAAACTAATCCACTAGAGGCTAGGCACTGGTGATCTTTAATTCCAGTATTTGGGAGGCAGAAGCAGGTGGATCTCTGTGAGTTCAAGGTCAACCTGGCCTACAGGATCTGCAGAAACAGATCAAGGTAGTGGTGGCTCACACTTTTAATCCTAGTATTAGGGAGTCACATACCTTTAATCCAAGCACTAAAGAATAAAAGACGGGGAGACAGAGGCTCAGAGCTCAGTCTGCAGTCGCCCAGCCTTGGTAGAGGAAAGGCTTCTCTAGTGGCTTGACTGTTTTGCTTTTCTGATCTTCAGCTGAAACCCAAGTATCTGTCTCTGGGTTTTTATTATCCATGCTATAAAGAGGATTTGCTAAGAAGAAGCAAAAGGGAGAACGAGGGAGAGTACAGGGGCATGACAATGACTAATATTCATTATGTATATTATGAAATTATGGAAGACTAAAAAATCATTTCAAAAACATTTCAAACAGTAGGACAAGCACTTTGTGGACCTTGAAGTGACAGACTATTGTGGTTTATATGCATGGAGATGCCACAGTGAGAAGCATTTACTTGTTACTCAAAGCTTTAATGAAATAATTAATCTTAAAAAAATTCAAAAGCTGTAAATGGCTGTACAGGCCTGTAACCCCAGCTTGGGGGAAAATGGAGAGGAATTCTGCTCTAGCCTCTACATGGGTGTCCGTATCTACAAGCACATGTGAATGCATCATACACACTCATGCTACCAAACTGAAATACATGAAGCGTAGCTTATCCATTCCATTTGGTGAGTTTGTGACATGTGTGTGTGTGTGCCTGTGTGACTCAACTTTTAGGATATAGAGACCACAGCCTTCACACTAGGAAACCATGCCCCATTTACAGTGGGAAGGAGCCACACTGCAAGAGACACAGGGTCCACAATATAACAAAGACAAGATGTGACTCTAGAGCCTGAAAGGAGGGTTCCCGGAGGAAAACCTGGAAACACTAACCATAACAGAAGAGCTGGTGTGCACTGGGTGCATTCAGATAGGCTATTTATCTGACCTTAAGGGTGGGGTTGCTCCAACCTGCCAGGGAGCAGTGGAGAAAAATAAGACCTAGCACCTTAGAGAATATTCAGGAAACCAATTTCTGATGATAAAACTTGACTAAAGGGCTGTCACAATGGAGTTTATCTTTGAAAGTCTCTGAACTAATGCAAAAGCAGTCCCCATCCTGTTGTGTGTTTTTGCAGCCAGGTTCAGACACCAGTGTGTGGGCCTCAGACAGCATCTTTCCAATGAACTTTCTATCTGTGTGCAACAAAGAGAGAGAGCACGAACAAGCGAGCTCCCGTCCTAAGACAGCCACTACTCTATGATGTGTGAGGAAAGCTTCTGCAAACAAGTGATGAAGAGGTGTAGAGACTTTGCCGAGGCTCACAGCACGCTGGACGGATGGGGCTGCAATCCCCAAGATCACTATCCACATTTCAAGGAAACAGTTACCCAGGGTCAACTGTATAGGAAGACCATGTGCTCTGCTTATTCAAGACCTGGGCTGAATCCCCAGCACCAAAGGCAAAACAGAAGCACAGCATTGCTAGTGATGATAGGAATCTGATTTGGAACAGGGGTGGAGATGCGTAAGGAGTGGCAGAAGAAGACGTGGAGGGGGAAAATCTGAGGGATTTAAGAAGCTTCAGGTCTAGAGGGACAACCTGTGTGGGTATCTAGTTTGCCCTGATTGAAATCAGGGTGTAGGAGGACTCCACCACGAAGACTACATACCCTTTCTATTCCTGACTATAACACCCTCATTGCCACAGACACAGGCTCTGCCTCTGACTGTACCTAAGAGAGTCACAGGACCTCAGAGCGACCATGGCTTAGGTCACTAATCAGTGCTTCCAGACTGTCTTTGAGTCAACCCTGGTCTAGTGTGTCCAGGACAGATTTTACAGAGCATGAGGGAATGCAGGAGGTTAACAAAAGCAAGCTGTGCAGGCAACTCAGGCAGTAACTGTGTGCATGTGCATACCATTTGTTTGTGTGTTTGTGTGTGTGTGTTGTCCAGCTATTCTCCTTTACACACCCATATATATTCTTATATACTGTTATTCTACCAAGTCCACCCCTATGGCAGTGTCTTTTAACGTTCCCCACAAAGGCACATACCACTATCTTTATATGCACATATAGCCATATACAGAAGGGGAAGCAGTAGCCAGCACCTTGAGCCCACATGGTGCATGAATTTCCAATCCACCACCATACAAAGCAAGCTCACCTTCTCCAGAGGCGTCAGGGCCCAGAGACTGAGGAGACATTGAGCAGCACAGGGGGAGGGTCTGAGAACAAGGGCAGCTATGTGCAGTTGGCCAGAGCTGCAGTTAAACACTCAGTGGCACTTATTCTGGGCATAGAGGCACCTACCTATACGCATGACTGATTTAACTAATATAACAAGTTCTTTCTTAGTTTTGCACCTTGGAGACCATGAAAAAAAAGAGGCAAAAGAAATCCAAAGTAAATGAATAAAATAAGTATTTTCTTTAACTGGCAAATACGAGAGCTATACAGTAACCCTTACAGTATTTCCATCTGTTGGGTAGATGAATCGAGAATAGTTTTATATTTATAATTACAGAGAGAACGTGTGAAAGACCCTTATTCCTTTTTTCCCTTCTCTTAAAAACTGGTGAATAGGGCCCTTAGTATTCAATCTTAAATGAATGCTGTATATTTTGGCATGGTGTCAAAGTGTTAACAGAAGTAATACTATGGTCTTCAAAGGGGGAAAAACAAATAGTTTAACACTGAGGTATTCTGAAGCAGGTGCTCCGTACAATTAAAGACCATTGTGGCTTTTGAAGGCTCCCTTCCAGGAGCCAGAAATCTGAAAAATGAATGCACTGTCAGTTTGATCAAATATCTGGGGTTTCTGCTCCTGTTGGGGGAAAGAAACCAGAAGTTAAAGATCACAGAAAAAAAGTTATGCTTAGTTAAGCATAATATACAAAACACTTCTTAAAGACTGCCAGTGTCCTAAAGAAAAACCACAGTGTTCAGTTATTCAGATCCGAATAAAGCTCCAGTAGTTCAGCCATTTATCAGTTTTCACTTACTCCATCAACAGGATACATTAAACACATGCTGTGTTAGCTTTTCCTGGGGAGATACAATCACCACAGATGGTCATCCCACAGATGAAGTATGAGTTCATCAAAGCCCAACTCGGTGAAACCAATGAGTTCTTTTGCTTTCTTACAAAGGAAGAATAAGGGGTTCTTTACAGCAGTATGGGTGACCCCCAAACAGTTGTATTACCACTAAATTCCACTCTCTGCTCATGACCTCCTAGAAGCCGCATCATGGCCTCCTGCTTTCAGTCAACTTTTCATGTCTACATACAATCAGCATTTCTCAAGATCACTTGCCACGGTAGGTAGAAAGTTTTGGAACTTTCAGGCATGTTTTCCTGAACATCCACAGGGACTGTCAATAACTATCGCCATGACCAAAGACTTGGCGAGCATTGTTTTGGTTCTCACGGCTGCAGGACAAAGTTCAAGAAGGCTGCTTTGTTATGACCATGGTTAAAAAATTCCATACAACAAGACTTGAACAAGATGGTATAAAAATCAGAATGTGAGGTAGAGAAAATTGAAATTGGAATTCTGTAGTCTAGAGGAAAGCTGAAATGGACATAAGCAAACAAATATTAATAAGATAGGAGTAAAAAAAAACAGAAGATGAGAATAAAAGTATCTAGTAAGAGAGGAGCCAAGGAGCACATAAGTAAAGACTTCAACTTCCAAGTCAGTAAAAACAAATTAGAAAGATGAACTGCTTGACCATTGAAGAAGATCTAATCATCTGTTACAGTCTAGGAACGGTATTTTAGAGGGCACCTAACATCGTGGAACTGACACCACACTCATGAAGAGGAGGTCACTGCTTCTGCTCTCGATAGCACACATTCTTATCCTCAAATGAGATGTTTGACAGCCCTTCAGGAGAACCAAGCACATCAAATAAATGCTCAACACATAATCTTGTGAAAGGAGCCAAATAAGAGTCAAGAACAACAAAAACTCTCCTGCCCTATGACCCAAAGATGACCCAAAAGTAGGGAACTCAGAAGAGCCATGAAAACAACCATATTCCTTCTGTCTGTAGGAGCTTGGACCATGATGTTTCCAGAATTCCGAGGATGTGGGCTCTGGATGCTACCCAGTGAGCATGTCAGTCAAGGTACTTCGTGATCTGAGTTCCAACCTTTGGGATAGAAACCATCCTCATGTGGCATGTATGGGTGAGAATTCCTGGAAAGAAGCTGTCTGCGAAGGATGGTCCACTGACAACATGTCAATGACTACAAAGAGTTTGAATGCCACATTACCCAGAGTCTAATGGTAATTTCTCTTGAGCTATCTCTAGCCCCATAAGAGCCTTCTCTTGCCCATCTCTGTATCAAACCTAATAAACACATAAAAGCCTTTGGGATGTAATTAACTTCGTCAACCCCTTTCTCCACCAATAGAAGTGCCAATAATTCTACCAGATAGATACATGAGACCTACAGTTGACATAACCTCTGCCTGGTGTAGCTGCTGACCTAATGGTTCTGCCAATGTGTTGTGTAGTTTGCCTTTGGTTTATTAAGTTCTCTGTCCCTGTTGCTATAAAACTTCTTCCATTTGACCTGGGGAATCCCTTGGCTGTGCCACTCAGTTTCTTCCCTCT
The DNA here is from genome assembly GCF_014885135.2 of Alexandromys fortis. NCBI lineage: Eukaryota > Metazoa > Chordata > Mammalia > Rodentia > Cricetidae > Alexandromys > Alexandromys fortis. Next base: position 413,861 of record NW_026067905.1, read on the forward strand.
TATATAATCTCAGAGGCAACAGGGGCCCGGTGAGCCCAAAGCCTCTCCAGTGAGGGAATGTTTGTTACGAGGCCAGTTCTTGAGGGTCTCATGTGATCACAGATGTTCTGATGCAATATGGCCATGGCCAAGTCCAACTCAGAGAAAAATGTTGACTGAATGCAAGTACAGAAATCTTTTTTTTTTTTTTTTATTTTTCGAGACAGGGTTTCTCTGTAGCTTTTGGTTCCTGTCCTGGAACTAGCTCTTGTAGACCAGGCTGGCCTCGAACTCACAGAGATCCGCCTGCCTCTGCCTCCCGAGTGCTGGGATTAAAGGCGTGCGCCACCACCACCCGGCTAAGTACAGAAATCTTAATACCTACTATACTTCGTATATCCAACAGCCTCTACCCAGAAAGCCAAGCCTGACATTCATGACATTCCTTTTCCATAATTTCCAGGCTGAATTAGTTCTGCTCCCACCTCTGCCCATACTGCCAACTAACTGACTTAGTCACCACCATGTGACACTTTTGCCAACCTGTTGTCTTTACCCTCTTCTGTATCTAGTCCAGTCAGACTGTTCTAGAAGCCCTATCTTTTATTTAAATAACTGTCCTCCCTTACTATGCCATTTTGATATCTACTATGCATTTCAAGCTTCAGAGCAGAGCTTTATGTAGAGTTCCTAGGCTCCCTTGTTGGGACCATGGAGCTCCATCCACAGGAGGATGACACCATCATCATCCACAGGACGATGACACCATCATCATCCACAGGACGATGACATCATTATCATCCACAGGAGGATGACACCGTCATCCACCTATTTCAGATCTCTATGGTTACCATACTCCATCCTCCCGTCATTTTCTCAAATATATATTTTAAATTTCTCTCCCTTCCATCTCCCTCTCCCTCTCCTTTTGTATGTAGGTGTGCATGTGTGTGTTCAGTGTGAGAGCATGGACACTTGTGTCTGTCACAGCTCATGTGTGAAGGTAAGAGGACAGCTTCGGGGATCAAGTCCTCGCCTTTTACCTTGTTTGAGAAAGGATCCCTTACCACTCCCACGTTCCCAAGACTACCTGGTCTATGAGCTTCATGGATTCTACCGTCTCCATCTTCCATCTGACTCTAGACCTGGGATTGTGCATGCATGCTATCACGTCCAGCTTTACACGGATTCTGGGGACAAGAATTTAGGTCCTCAAGCTTGTCTGGCAAGCATTTTATCTGCTGGCCCATCTCCCCAGCCCTTTTCAACCATAAAACACCAACTAAAGTAGCTAACTTATGGCTCACCTCTCCATAAAACACTGCTGTAACATCTGTCTGACCACCCTCTGCCTCCGCTGTGAAATTCCCCCTCCCCCATCTTTTTTTTTAAAGATTTATTTATTTATCATGTATACAACATTCTGCCTCGATGTATGCTTGCACGCCAGAGGAGGGTGCCAGATCTCAGTACAGATGGTTGTGAGCCACCATGTGGTTGCTGGGAATTGAACTCAGGACCTCTGGAAGAGCAGCCGGTGCTCTTAACCTCTGAGCCATCTCTCCAGCACTCCCCCTCCCCCCATCTTAATGCTCACATGTTTCCAATGCTTTCAAGTAGAAACTGCTGTTGTTAAGAGAATTACCACAAGCCATAACAGCCAAGCTCAAAGCTGCTGGATTCACTAAAATAGTCCCAACCAGGGATGCCTGCCTCCTGCCGGAACATTTGGCAAATGAGACATTTTTGGTTGTCATAATTTGGCAGATGCAACTAGCATCTATGGGTAAAAGCCAGACATGCTAAATATATCACAGTGCCCAAGACAATTCTTATACCAGTGAATTTTCAACCTCAATTTTTTATAATAGTGGGGTTGAAGAACTGATTAAAACAGTCCTAAGTAGAATTAGAGAGAGCCACATGCCTGTGTCACTCACTAATACCTTCATTAATCTACATCAGTTAGAATGGGGTGCCCTCCACAGGCTCATGTAGCTGAACACTCTTGATCCCACCCGATGGCTCTACCTGGGAAGCTGGTAAAACTTTTAGGAGTAAGTGAGTCACCGGAGATGGCCTTGGGAATTTTTTTTTACATGGTCCCAGCTCATATCTTCTCTGGCTATAGATGCAATGTGACCAGTCAGCCTCCTGCTCCTGCTTCCAGGCCTCCCATCAGTGATGGCAAATTGTGAGCCAAATAAATCCCTTACCTTTTAAGTTGCTCCTTATCTCAGGTATTTTTATCAGCAAGAAAAGTATAGAACTGATACACCCTGTGCGCTAGCTTCGTTTCTGTTTATGTGAGAAACTGCTCTTCTAAAAATCAACTCAGTGAAGAATGGGCTCACCGCAGCCTACAAACCCAAGCTATAGTTTATCACTATGAGGAAGTCAAGGCAACAGCTTCAAATGGCTACTCAGACCCCATTCCTGAGGAAATGAACACGTACATACTCACTTGCGTGTGCTCAGATCCAGTTCTCCATCTTATACAATTCCACATTCCCTGCCTAGGGACTGGTGCCAACCACAGCTGACTTGGTCTTCCCAAATCAATTAAGGCAATCAGGAAAGGTATCTACAGATATGCTCACAGACCACTCTGCTCTTCCCCAGTGATTCTAGGCTGCATCGTGTTGACAGCTAAAATGAACTACATTTTAGCTCCTCAGATCCATTATCGGCCTGTAATGCTAGTTTGTATGAGAGCTCCCCACCATTTTTTTTATCAGTATCCTTATGTATTGCATTCTGATATCCAATATCAAAATACTGAGTAGACAGAAACATAGTATACAGAGATAGGGATACATCACTCTGTATGAGCTTATGTATGTCTTAAGCATGGGAAGTATGCCTAAATTGGATTTTATTCTTTATGAACAGTGAAGGACTTAATTAACATTGACTCCTGAGAGGATGATAATATAAGGGAGTCCACTCCTTATGTGGTAGCAGAGCGACAGAACACCCAACCTAGACCAGAAGAGAAAAGAGCCAGTGAGAACTGCTGTCAGAGCCACAGTCGTGGTCAACAGTAAGGTTCATTTTCTATTTTTCCAGACATAAACTGACTGTGGACTTAACTTTATGTTTGTGGCATCCTTATCTCTTAATGCAGAGTAATCACAGTATAGAAACACAGAGCTTATTAGATGAGTGAACAGTGGAGGAATGTCAGCCAGAGTGCTGTTTACCATGGTGGAGATACCACGGAGGAATTCAGTCACTAACCAGTTCTACCACCAAATGCATACTCCAAATACTGGCCCAGTGGGAATTTCAGTAAAATGGGAACTCTCGTCAGTTTAGAACAAACAAGCATTAAGAAATCCCAAGGCATAAATAAAGGACATTGAGCCTATAATTCGGGTTCTTAGAGAAGCTAAATAAGGAGAACCCAAAGAAAATCATATAGGCATCCTCCTGAATATTAAACTTCATCAGGCGATGAAAGGAGACAGAGACAGAGACCCACATTGGAGCACCGGCCTGAAATCTCAAGGTTCAAATCAGGAGCAGAAGGAGAGAGAGCACAAGCAAGGAACTCAGGACCGCGAGGGGTGCACCCATACACTGAGACAATGGGGATGTTCTATCAGGAACTCACCAAGGCCACCTGGCCTGGGTCTGAAAAAGCCTGGGTCAAAACCGGTCTCGCTGAACATAGCAGACAAGGAGGACTACTGAGACCTCAAGAACAATGGCAATGGGTTTTTGATCCTACTGGACCTATTGGTTTCGTGGGAGCCTAGGCAGTTTCGTGGATGCTCACCTTACTAGACCTGGATGGAGGAGGGTTTTCCTTGGACTTCCCACGTGACGGAGAGCCCTGATTGCTCTTTGGGCTGACGAGGGAGGGGGACTTGATTGGGGGAGGGGGAGGGAAAGGGGAGGTGGAGGTGGGGAAGAGACAGAAATATTTAATAAATAAATAAATAAATAAATAAATAAATAAAAAAGAAATCCCAAGGCATAAATCTTAGTACAGAAATACTGAGTTGCTCGCTATACAACAGTTATGCGATTCAAACAATTCATTGGCAATGAGATTGTTGTATGCAATCAGGGGTGAATAAAATCCATTCAGAACCTTTAGGAAGATCTCTCTCTCTCTCTCTCTCTCTCTCTCTCTCTCTCTCTCTCTCTCTCTCTCTCTCTCCTGCACCTGGTGTCTGTGAGACAAACTATGTGGTGGAATCAGGAAGATCTATGATCGATGCCCTTAGGAATCATGGAATCATGAAGGCCGATACCCTTAGGTACAGCCTGAGCCAGGCTTCTCTGGACAAAATTCATCTGTTATATTGAAAAGAACTTCAAAATGTAACACTCATAAGAACACACCCACACACTTAAGAAGACTCTTTTAACTTTTCCCTGAGCTCTGGTGTTTTCAACCACGGTGTCTTTCATGGGTTCTATTGACTTGTCATAGGACTGCTGAAAGCCTGCCACCAATCTTCATCTCCCCGGCACTATTTCCGACGATGAGTGATGTCCGCACACACACGCAGACAGAGCGTTGATAAGCTGATTTCTGAAATGAGGGAAGCAAGTAGTCATTTCCATTCAGCTCTGCAATTAAAAATATCCTCCTGAATTTTCATTATATACATTCTGCTTGTTTGTTTGTTTACAGGGTCTTACTCTGTGGCTCAAAATGGTTTGAACTCGTGGTAATTCTCCTGCATCTACCTCTTGAGTGCCGGGGAATACAGGTGTGAGCCATCAACAGGAATTTTAAATACTGAAATTATGCTAAAAACCCATAATGTATATTTGATCAGTAGTAGAAAGCATGCTTGAGACATTGACTTCATCTGTGGGGAATACTTGGTATTAATGTGGGCCCCACCCGTGCCTCTACCTAGATGTCCGTACACGACAGGCCTCTAGGGAAATGCCAAAGCTGTCGGTAATGTGATCAGAATATAGGCAGGTACTTCTTGCTGGGTCTTCCTTGCACTCCGAAACACAAAAGATGGGGAAAACTCACACAAACATAAGGGAAGGTACATGCATCTGTTGAACGTGAACAAAACGCACCTACAAATTAGGGGATCCTGCCTTGATAACAAGACAAATAGGAAAACAAATAATTCTAGTAGTGGGAGATGAATGCTCGAAGAACAAAGAAAAGTGGCTGAGAATACTGACTGAAACGTAAAAACAGCAAAGAACAAATCAAGGAAAAGTGTTTTGTACTTTTCATTCTTTCATCAGCCTACCACAGTGCTTCTTTATTTCTAAAATATGCACAAATAAAAAGCTGGTGGCTAAATCGTCAGCCTTTGATTTGTCGCCATTTAGTAAACGGAATTACCCCAAGTTACATCAGTGAAAGTGAATGCAAATACGGATGATGAGATAAAAGCAAGTCTAATCTAAAATCTTCGGGAAGGATCCAGAGTTTCTCTGGAGGACATTCAGCTCTCACTAAAATTCTGTTTCTGCCATCCTCGACAATGTTGCATTGTTAATAGACACACTAATTCCACTGTCCATCAACCAGAGTCCAGAAAACCCGTGCACACGCAAAGAACTGGTTCAAGTGGCAAGTCCAGGGTAATAAAAACATGCCCGGCACAGATAGGGTTTTATTTGACTGGGTAGTATCATTACATACTGCATGTCAAGACTGGGGAAGTGGCTCAGCAGTTAAAAGCACTGTCTGCTCTTGCAGAGGACCGGGATTCTATTCTCAGTGCCCACATGCTGGCTCACAACCATCTGTAACTCCAGTTTCAGGGGAACCCAATACCTTCTTCTAACCTCTGTGGGCACCAGGTATGCATACGGTACACATACATAAATGCAGGCAAACTATTAATACACATTAACTACACAATTCTAAAAGAAAAGTGTCTAAGAACTTACCAGCTCATGCTCATGGACCCAGTACTCAGAGGTTGAGGCAGGAGGATTTTGTGGGTTTGAGGTCAGCCTTGGCCACATAATGAGTTCCAGATCAGTCAGTCTGTAGGCTATAGAGTCAGACCTGCTTCAATTAATCATTCACTCATTCAATTAATAAAATCTCCAGGCAATCAACCCACTGCCTTCGCTGTTTGAGTTCACTGCTAAAGCCAAGCTATGGCAGTAGATCCTGCTGTCCAATGACCATAGCAGACCAAGTCTGAGTTTTTATTCCAGGTAGCTGTTGCAAGGGGGCTACTTAGACCTGAAATAACCACTCAGAAACTGTATTCATTAAATCTTTGCTTGGCCCATTAGCTCTAATTTTATTGGCTAACTCTTACATCCTAATTTAACCCATCTCCATTAATCTGTGTATTGCAACAAGTTCGTGGCCTACCAGCAAAGTTTCAGCATGTCTATTTCCTGAGGCGGATCCATGGCAGCTCTCTGACTCCACCCTTCTTCCTCTCTGCATACAGCCTAGCTTTTCTTACCTAGTTCTGTTCTTCCCTGCCATAAGGTCAAAGCAGTTTTTTATTAACCAATGAAAGCAACACATAGACAGAAGGACCTCCTACAGGTAGCCTTTGGCTATGAGGACACTAGAAAGCAAGCATTTTCTCCAAACTGATTCTCTGTCTCTATCTCCATCCATCACCAGATGAAAATTCTATGGTGATATGCAAGATATTCATTAGTATGGCTATAGTATCGGGCCATTTAAAGCTCTCTCTCCTCAGCTGCCCAAGGACCTAGCTGGGGACATCTCTCTGGACCCCTGGGAACCCCTCTCGAGTCAAGACTCTTGCCAACCCTAAAATGGCTCCCTTAATTAAGATATATACTTTCCTGCTCCCATATCCACCCTTCCTTTATCCCAACCATCCCATTCCCCCAAGCTCTCCCCATCCTCCCCTTCTCACTTTTCTCTCCCCATCTCCCCTTTTCCCCATCCCACCCCACCCACCAGTTCCCAATTTTTGTCCAGCAACCTTGTCTACTTCCAATATCCAGGAGGATAACTATATGTTTTTCTTTGGGTTCACCTTCTTATTTAGCTTCTCTAGGATTTTTTTTTTAATATTTGATCTCACACTTAAGTCAAACTATGAGAAAGCTCATTTCACAGCCCAGGCTGACTTCAACCTCACAGCCTCCCATCCATCTCCTAACTGCTGGGCTTACAGGGATGTGCCTCCTGTCCACAGCTGACTTTACTGCTGTACCATCTAGGGAAAACTTCAAGATCAAATGTAACACAATGTAAAGATATTGTAAGAATTGCTGCTATTGGTTTTTTTCTTTTTACATTGCTATGGGTTTTCCACAACTGTTTCATATTTTACCAATAATAGTATATTTGCTATTGATCGATTTACATAATTTCATGAAATTAGAACACTTCTTTCACCTGTCTGACTTTCACAGTGAGAAAGCCCATTTGTGCATTCTGCTATGGCTCTTTAGCTGACATGCTCTGATATACTTTAATGAACACATTCTGCCAGCTTCAATCCGTATTCAATGATTTTTGTTTAGTAAAATTTTACTTCCGATTTTATTTTACTAATTTATGGGAAGGCAATTATTTCTGATAATATTTTCCTTACATAGTAAATTAAGGGAGTTGGAAAGATGAGTCAGTAGTTAAGAGAACGCGTTACTCTTCTAAAGGAACTGAATTCTGTTCCCAGCATGAAGGTGAGGGATCCAAACTGACTCCCGACTGTAAGTCACTCGGGCCCCAGGAGGTCTGACGTCCTCTTCTGTCTCTGTGGACACCCACACACCTGTGCCATGCATGTGCACACAAACACAGATAGATAACAAAATAAGTGATTTTAAAGTTTTAGATAGCAATTTTTAAAATATAATTATTAGCAAAGCATATAAAAAGAAGTACAATTCCCAGTCTGAGACTTAATTCTTAATAACTTTAATAAAATACTGTGTCTAAGTCATTCCTGGACCATATTTAAAAGTAGCCATTATGTCTTTAAACAACCTAACAAAAGAAACATTGTCTCAGTTTTACACATAAGTCAGTGACACTCTGAAAACGTCAACTAAGTAGTTATCAATGTCTCTGTGAATAGAGGAGGAGGCTGGGGAGTCAGAAAGTGTGACCATGTTCTCAAGATGATGTCATCAGACCTTCACAGCTCTGCATTCAAAGCTCTCATTGTCCTCCGGGCTCTTAGATGGGTACAGAGACTTCTACACTTGACTTGCGTACCATCTACTCAACAATGAGTGCTGGCTTTGCTTCCAAAAGATTTCTTCTCTCTGAATTCTGATATTTCCAGCATAAGAATGCAATATTACAACAGGAAAAAGAATATACCTGTGTCCCCTTCAAAACCCAGACAACTGGAATGTAAGATGATTGAACTCCATTGAGAGCTTTGGAGTCAAAGTTAAGTTTAAATGATCTTTCTGGGCTTTTGAGATTAGCCTTGATCTGCGCCCCAGCATCGTTCCATTGCCACCTGAGTCTTGGTGCAGATGTGGATGGAGGATAGTTGAGGTTACGGAGTTAATTGGGATACAGATGTTCAGTGGATAGAATATGGATTGGATGCAGATGAAAGTCTGTTGGTGCCTGGCTCACTAATTAGCCCCTCAAAGACCATTGGAGGCAGCGTGGAGAAGTCTACCCTGCTATTGCCTGTTCAGGTTAATAAGAAGCTTACTTAACAGGTTAATAAAAAGGTTAATAAGAAGGCCCAGAAAGGTCTTCCATCAGCAATTCAAAATAGAACTATAGCATTGAGGGTTTTTTTCTAATGTTTTCTTCAGGCTGTTATGAGTAGCTTAGATGTAACCCAGGTGAAAAGATAACAATCTAACAGCAAAAGAGTTTTTTTTTTAGAAACTTACTAAGTTCCCAGTTATCAGTGGCCATTCTAATTACAGTCCCATTAAATATTTAAATGCTACTGAAACAATAAATCATCTTCTCTTTAAAATGTGGCTTTTTAATTGAAAGGAAAATGTACAAAGACGCTGGGCTGTTTTATTAATGGCTTCTCTGATTTTGTTGCAAAGTTGAGAACTTCAGTTCTTATTTCTAACTTCCCCAGTTCGGGAAGATGTAGATTTTCTTGGCTACAGTTGCTGTGTAAAATATTCTGAGATAGAATTCTTTATCATAATTAATAATAGATGAAAATTTCTAAGGTTTTGATGTTCTAAACTCTATGCTGTTTGATTTCAGTGTCTTTATACTTGTTTTTCCAGGAAGCCTCAGTCCCTTCCTGTTGGTATAAGAGTTAGTTATCTTTTTCTTCTAGGTGGATCTGATGTGTTTTCCCCCTTTTTTCTCCATATCTTCATGTCTCATTTGTGTATATATTTTAATAACACAACCAGTTTTACCATAATGACACAGGACTATAAGATTTCGAAGTTCCAGTTCGAGTTTCAAACGCATCTGTAGACATCTCTTAGGATATTCCTGCTGTGTGCATGCCTGGGATAACTTGGGAGTGGAGAGACTGTGTGCTCAGAACCTTCCTTAGTTCCAAAGCAAACACCCATTTCTGTGGCAGGTATCACAGTAAATTTGTCAGCCTTGTTAGCTATAGAGGAATCAGTTCTGATGCTTCTGTGACCCTATCACTACATTATTTTTCTTATAAGTTGATTTTAAGAGCCATTATTGGGAGCCGCCTCAAATGAAAAGCTGAGCCGTGGCTTCAGGACTTGCAGTACAGACAAGGACTTAACAACTTCCAATCCATGCTCATGTTCTCCCTCCTTCTGCTCCTCATTTGGATCTTAAGAGCTCAGTCCGGTGCTCCAATTTGGGTCTCTGTCTCTATCTCGATCCATCGCCAGATGAAGGTTCTAAGGTGATATGCAAGATATTTATCAGTATGGCTATAGGATAGGGTCATTTCAGGTTCCCTCTCCTCGCTTGCCCAAGGTACTAGCTGGGGACATCTCCCTGGACACCTGCGAGCCGAGGGGTGCACTCACCCACTGTGACAGTGGAACTGATCTATTGGGAGCTCACCAAGGCCAGCGGGATTGGGACTGAATAAGCATGGGATGAAACCGGACTTTCTGAACATGGTGGACAATGAAGGCTGATGAGAAGCCAAGGACAATGGCACTAGGTTTCAATCCTAATACATGAACTGGCTGTGTGGGAGCTTAGCCTGTTTGGATGCTCACCTTCCTGGACCTGGATAGAAGTGGGAGGACCTTGGACTTCCTGTAGAACAGGGAATCTGGACTGTTCTTCATTCTCGAGACGGAGGGGGAATAGAGTGGGGGGAGGGAGGAGAGGGGGTGGGTAGTAAGGGGAGGGGGTGATGTGTGGGAGGAGCGGGAGGGAAATGGGAAACGGGGAGGAGGCGGAAATTTTTTTCAACAACTAAAAAAACAAAATGAATAGAAAAAAAAAAAACGCTTCTAATCCAGAGGAGTCATTTTAAAGGTGAGATTGCAGGGCCAGGGAGAAGGCTCAGTTGCTAACGTGCTGGCAGCTCAAGTCTGGGGATGTGAGTTTGGATGTCTAGGACCTACTTACAAAGTCAGATGCATCTGTAACCCCATCCTGGGGAAGGCAGGGACAAGAGGGTTTCCTAGGGCAAGGTAGCAAGTTGACTACCTCCAGGTTTAAAGGAGAGACTCTGTCTTGAAAAACAAAGAAGAGAGCAATTGAGGAAGGTAACTGCAATCTAAGTGCACATGTGTATATGCATACGTGCGCACACGCGCACGCGCGCGCGCACACACACACACACACACGTTCCATAACAGCTCTGTTTCCCCATAGTTCCTTCTCCTTGAAACAGAGCTCCCCAGCCCTTGGCAGCAACATAGCTCATCATCTTGGAGTCCCTTCGTTTATCTCCGCCCTTGCCGATGTCAGCAACCCAACTGTCAATTTGCACCTCCACAAAGGAATAGCTTCATTTCTTTGATGTCCAATTGCCAATTTGCACCTTTGAGGACATGCAATGCCCAGAACACTTATTGTGCTTCCGTGTATTTATGTGGGAAATGACGACCATTTCTGCCTTCAACACGTGGGATAGGAGTTAAGGCAGAACTTGTTTTGTTTGTTTGGTTTGGTTTTCAATCCATCTACATCCCCATTTATAAGACTGCAAATTTCGGTAAATATTTTAATGCAAAGAATCATGAATCATGGCAAAGTATAGTTAGCGTAAGAAAACCAGTGTGACTGGCCAGTGTTATTTTTCATCATTATAACTTCATAAATAATCCCCTATTTTTTCCTTCTGATAACTTCAGGCAACATTCTTTCACAAATCTAGCCTTGTAAAAACTGTCCTTGGGTGGGCTACGGTCACTGCCGTACAGCCAGGCAAATCTCGGTTCATAACTCTTTCTCAAGAATTAGAAATATGTTTAGTGAGAAAATGCGCTTTCTGCAAATGACTGTATTGCTGAATGTTTGCTGGGAAATAAAAAATCATGTGTGCTGTAAATTGAGGCATTTCTGTTCTGGAGACAGGATCGTTTTTCCTGGAAGCCTGCGCTGGCAGAGTGTTCCTGACATGCCATGAGGCTTCTTCCTCATAGCGTATCCTGTGAACAGTCCTTTTTACATCAGCGGTTTCGCTCTGAGCACCTGGCAGCCAACACTTCGTCAGTCGTGAAAATGTGACTTACACAGCCGGATGCCCCAGGAGGTGAAGTGCACTGTTTCTAGCTTTCCCGTAAAGAAAGGGTGGGTGTGCGCACGGGGATGTGCAAACACACCAGCACCTTCTGTAAAGGCCACAGTTGGAGTAAGTGCAAAACACACCTGAAAGTTTGAAGAGATAAGATTTACAACTAAGCAAATAAAATATCGGTAAATTTAATATTAAGAAATAGAGGTTCCTAATACAATCATTCATTCGACTCTCCAATTATTATATACAAGCTTTCATTTTGTTCTGTATTTCAGTGGGATATATTGTCACCTACGCGTTTATCCTATACTTAAGCCATGTCCTTAAGATATCAGGAGTTTCTACAATGAATCGTAATGAATCACACGAGAGCTTTGAGATATATATTACTTAAATATTTTGAAATGGTCACCTGGTAGACTCCAGGCATGGCTGGAGAGAAGGAATGATTTAATAAATGCTGAAATGCTAAAGAGGGCAGAGTACAATCAGAATTGTCTTCTGTCCCGGGAAGGGGTATGAGTTCATGGAAACCAGCCTACTACCCATATTTAAACAAAAGAAATGGGAAATGGTTTTGAATTGTAGAATAATTAAAAGTAAGAGATTTTTTGTTTGCTTGTTTGGACAGCATGTGTCATGTATCTCACAGTGGCTTAAAACTCTGGTTATAAGCAAGGAAAAATCTGAATTTCTGAACTTCCTATTCCCCCATTGTAAGTGCTGGAATTACAGGACTATGTGACCACACTCAGTCCATGCAATGCCTGGTGTTCATGATCTGTGCTGGTTACAGTTTTGTCTACTTGACCCAAGCTAGAGTCATTTAGGAAAGAAGAAATACCTCCATGCATTTCCCATAAGCAGATCTGTGAGCCATTTTTTTTTTTTAATTAATGACTGTTACAGAAGGGCCTAGACAACTACAGGAAGTGCCAGCCTGTTGAAATAGGAGCGGCGGGGCTTGCGTCCCCGGCACCCGGCCGCCCGCATGGCTAGCTTATGTCCAGAATAATTACACGGAAACTGTATTTTATTAAACACTGCCTGGCCCGGCTAGGTCCAGTTTCTTATTGGCTAGCTCTTACATATTGTTCTAACCCATTTCTAATATTCTGTGTAGCCCATGAGCTGGCTTACCAGGGAGGACCTTAACCTGTGTCTGTCTGGAGCGGGAGAACCATGGCGACTCTTCCTCTAACCTTTTTTTTCCCAGAATTTTCTTCTGTATACTCCGCCTACCTAATTTTCTATCCAATAAAATGGGCCAAGGCAATTTCTTTATTAATAAGAAATCATTCCCACATCACCAGCCCTGAGCAGGTGGTCCTGGGGTTCTATAAGGAAGCAGGCTAGGCGAGCCCTGTGGAACCCCTCCACGGTCTCGGCTTCAGTCCCTGCCTTCGGGCGCTTGCCTTAAGTCCCTGCTCTGACTTCCAATGGTTATGGACTTGATCATGACCAGAATGTATAAGGCAAACAAACCCTTTCCTTACTCTGTTGACTATGGCAGCAAGAGAAAACAAACTAGGATCGGCTCACACCCAGGCTCACACCCAGGGCTTCACGCAGGCTGGGTAGGCATTCTGTAAACTGAGCCACACCCACACGAGAGTGAGGTATGTGCTGTACAATTGCTCAGTGTGTTACTACTCTTTCCGCATCACGCCATTGCACCCATATTAAACCATATCAATAACTTTTTAGAACCTCCCAGGATCAAAAAGTCAAATCATCGCCATGATTTTCTTTCCGCCTAACGTTGCAGTCAAGAGCCATGCATTCTGTTGTAAGCAAACACACAATAAAATTCAAGTGTCATAATGGCCGTGAGGTGGGGCCCATTGAGACTGTTTGCGTGGCAGCATTTTCATCAGAGTTTCATGTGCATTGTCCCAGGTAAACTGGGTGTCCATAGTCGTGAGCTTGTTTGGTTACATAGAGATATTCCTAGAGATTTTTGGATAGACCTATGAAAGATCAAACTTCCAGAAAAAGGTATCTGATCCAGAGCCTTCACTCTTTATTTTTAAATGTTTTTAATTATGTGTTTTTATTTGTGTGTATAGCTGCATTGTGCCTGCTTGTCTGCATGCACACTATGGGCACGTGGAGAACATGGAGGGAAGAAGGAGGCATCTGGCCCCTGTAACTGGAGTCACAGGAGATTGCAAGTGAACTGCACAGTGCAGGATCTGGGAAAAAACCTCAGGTCCTCTGCAAGAACAGCAAGTGCTCTTAACCCCTGAGCCATCTCCAGCCTCATGCATACGCTGTCAATCACTGGGTCCCACTGTTTAAAGACCTTGCTCAAAACAGAAGTGAGGGCTGTAGTTTCTAGCACAAACCAGAGACTTACTTGGGAAGCAGCAAAATTAAGTGTTTGAACGCTGATTCAGGTGTTGTTATTCTTCCTGAAAATGAAGCTGGACACTGAAAAGGGTCTTCTGGATGTGAAGAGGTTGGTCAGTAATATGACGGGAGACAACCCTCCAGACCCTGTCTGTCTCTGCTCTACTGAACAGTTCATTCATCTTGTAAAATTTAGGCTTGCATATTTAAAACAGCCTGTTTTAAGTGCCTATGGGCACAGGTCTTACCTTCACATAGTCAATGAAGAAGTAAGAACAAAAATACCAATAGGCCCAGCAAAGGCCACCATGGCAGATTGTGCAAAAATAAAAATCATCACTTGTCTATGTGATAGAGCTGGTAAAAAAAGAACTACACAACAATTAAATGCTTCAATTCAGGTAACTGTAGACATACCCTGTGATCCATGGGATACCAGGAAGAACTCCCTTAAACACAGTCTATGACCAATTCAGTATGCACACGCACACACACACACACACACACACACACACACACACACGTTCATCCCACAGTGCCACTCTGATGTTGAAGGCAAATAAATGAAGAGTGGTAAGAATCACGTCAATCACTCCTTGCCGGGCTTCAGAAAAGGTTGTAACTTCCTTCACTCTGATTCAACCCATTCAGAGGACTTCCAGGAACAGGAAAGTCTATTATGGGTGCATTTATGTTCATGAACATGTGAAATAGTTCAAGGGACATAGTCCCTGCCCTTAAGAAGCTTTCAGTGTGGTATCATTTATATTTCAATTACCTTCCACGTCTCCTGATTAAAGTTACTATTTAAAACATTTAACTCTGATGGATTAATTTGCATACTCACAACAATTATATTTTTCCAGTGATATCTACAAATTGATTTTAATAAAATTTGCTATTATTGTATATAGCATAAAGAACACCATCAAATATTTATAGTTTAAACATAAATATAGTTTGTTTACCTAAAATAGATATCATTTGTCCTATATAACATTTTATGGTAAGTTTTTTTTTGTATTACAACTAATTTTATTTCGATGGCCAACTACAAAGTCTTTGTATTTTAATATAAATTAAAAAAATGGGGATCATCAGTTTGTCAATAAATGCACATCCCAAAGTTTCATACTTTATAGTTTAAGAAATCTAATGTAGAATTTTAATGTTTATATAATTCACTCATAATATATGGTAAGTTTTTAAAATATATGTAATCTTTGAGTGAGATTCCTTATTCATTACCTTAAAATTTTATTCTCAACAAAAACAACTTAGTTGCTACAATACCACATCTCTAAAGCATGTGTTTCTTTAACCCATGAATTCATAAGCTCCTTTGCCCTGCTAGTTCTCTCCTACAAGGGACTGGCAGAAGCTGACAATGTAAATGTGGGAAATATTTAAACCAGCAAAACTGATAACCTCTCATGTTTTAAATTTAATACATGCACCAGTTAAGAACCCAAAAACCTGGTCAATTAAAAATAATAAATGGCTCTTTGAAGTTTCCTTTGTAAAAAGATGCTCGCTGTTTCAAAAGAATTTAACCTGAAGTTATGTTCGTTAGAGGCTCAGATTTCCTACTACCTGGTAACCGTAAGTCCTCTAACATCTTAAAAATATATACATCATGGAGACCGGAGGATGTCAGGAGCACAGGGAGGGACAGGGAAGTTGGCAGAGAAGGAGCACAAAGCAGCCGGGAACAGCTTTGAGGAACATGTGGGCCTCAGAGAGGGAGGTAACTCAGGGAAGGTGTTTCATACACAAAGACAGCGTGAGAGAAAGGTGACAAGATAGAGGTGAACACCAAGCAAGTTCCAAAGAATGTTCCCAGCCTTTTCTGTCTAAATTAGGACTGCCGCCCATGCCAAGAGTTCTTACTTTCTTTATAATCAGACTACTGTGATAAACAGGGAAGCCATTGGGGTTCAGGGACAGAATTAGTCAAGCTTTCTAATTGCAGGATAACATACTGACTGAAGCAACTTTTTTGTTTTTGTTTTCTGTGACAGGGTCTCTCTGCATAGTCCCAGCTGTCCTGGAACTCACTTTGTAGACCAAGCTGGCCTCAGCTGGAAATAGGCGCCCTTTGTTTGGGCTCAGTTTAAGGAGTCCATTGTGGAAGAAGGCATAGTGGCAGTGACTTCATGATGTCAGGAATATGCAAATGGATTCCTCTCAGACCTAGGTGGAACAGGAAGTAGACACACAGGAAGCAGAACCTGGCTATTAAACCTTGAAGCCAGCTCCCACCCCACCCCACCCAACCCCCCACCCCTGCGTGACACACTTACTCCAATTTCTGACTGTCAAGATCTCAGTGTATCCTTCTTAAATCACCAAGGTGACCACATCAGAGAAACATGGCAGACTTGACTTCAGGCAGGGTGGATGCCAGGTGACAGTGACCAATCAGTTTCAGCGAGGAAAGCACAATGGCCGTGCCCTCTGACCTCATCTACCATGACCCCATCCATGTCTGCTACACAAAGGGCAGATTTTGCAGGGTTTACCACTTTGGTAACCAATCATGTTGTTTAGCAACTAATCAAGGCATTGTCCATCGTACAAGTTTTAGGGTAGAACTTATCTACAATGTGTTATTGGGCAGAATATTGGGCTAGTCTCTGGGAGTTCAAGGAGGGTGCATCTCATACCCAGAAAGTATCTTCTAGGGACTCTCAGAACTCTGTTATGTGATTGCATCACCCTTTTGAAGCTTATGGAAACTGAATGTTTTTGTGTATGCTCTCTGGAAAATTCTGCATGTATTTCACAATATTTCACTGTGTGATCTTAGATCTTTGAGTAATATATCTAACCCTTCACATACTATTTCCCATCTGGAAGACAATATGCACCTCAAAGTCAGCCTGCCAATGATAGACTCCCCACACCCTGATCTCCTTCATTTCAGTAAACAGGATCCTCACTCACCCAGATGATAAACTCAGAACTTCAAGAATATTCCTGATATCCCTTTCTGGATTATACAGACATGGTCTCTCCATCTAACCCATCATATGTCCTTCATCTGTTCCCTTCTAGCATCTCTAAGATGCCAGAGCTACAAGGAAGGCATGATGGCAGGAAAGCTAGCCTGCCTAGCAGTGAGGAAGTAGAAAGGTCACGCATTTCACCCACAAACAGAACTCAGTGAAAGAAAACAGGAAGTGGAGTCAGGTTATAAGCCCCAGTGAGTACTTCCTCCAGAAAGCCTCCAGCTCCTAATGGTTCTGTAATCTTCCCAAACAATACCACCAGAGGAGTATCAAGCACTCAGAACATGAGCTTAGGGGTGTTGTTTCTAGTTCAAACCACTATACACTGGCAGAGAGTCTGAGTTTTCATGAATGCAAGACTTTACCTTGCATTCCTCTCCCTGTCATTCACTAGATAGATGTAGCCTTTTCTATTTAAATACACCCAATTATTGACTGATTTCTGGATGGTACATGGCTTCCCCCTGGATGTTCATGGGCTCTGTATTTTAATCTTAGCTCTAAGCCGCTCCTCTAAAGGCCTTTCCGGACCACTTTTTCTAACAGAGTCATTCCCCAC
Organism: Alexandromys fortis; assembly: GCF_014885135.2. Lineage (NCBI taxonomy): Eukaryota > Metazoa > Chordata > Mammalia > Rodentia > Cricetidae > Alexandromys > Alexandromys fortis. The sequence continues at coordinate 431,344 of NW_026067905.1, forward strand.
ATAATTATCTCTTGTCTACCTTCAAGTTCTGTTTTCTTCACTCTTACACAACGTGGAGCCATCTTGTCCATTGATTGACTGATACTTCCCACCTCTGTTTCTTTGTGATAGGCGGCATCAGAAATGAAGGCTACTTTATCTGTATCTGACTTAGAATATGAGGAGTTGGTAGATACTCCAATTCAGTGGTTCTCAACATTCCCAGTGCTGCAACCTTTTAATATACTTCCTCATGTTGTGATAAACCCAGCCATAAAATCATTTTTTGTTTCTGCTTCATAACTGTAATTTTGATATTATTTCAAATTTTAATATAAATATCTGACTTGTAGGATGGTCTTAGGTGACCCCTGTGAAAGGGTTGTTTGACCCACACCAAAGGGGTCAAGATCCATAGCTTGAGAGCCATTGTTCTAATTGAATTACCTGTGGCTAATTATTTGAAATTATATATATTGTGAATATATATAAAATGAATGTGCATATATAGCAAATATTTGTATACTCTTAACTTAATATGTAATATATAAACACAATTTTTTAAAATATATAAAATCCTCATACCTATATAGGGTTGTTGGAGCAGTTAGGATTTTTTAAAATGAATATATGTTAAGATTTAAATTCAGGCTTTCCAAAAAGTAACTATTAAATAATGTCCTCTTACAAAGTTAAACAGAATATAATCATTTTTATTTACTATTAATGTATTTACATTTTACTTGTGTGGTCTGTCTCTCAGATTTTTGTCATCTCTGGGTTGGAAAATCTTTACACATTGCTGGGTTTGTAAAGTTGAGTCCATTATTTGAAGCTAACATTTTGGAGGCCTAATCTCAATAGGCAGCCAGTCTACAACAGGTAACTTTTCTGTCTTCTATCAACTCTATCTCTTGTTCCATCTGTCGCTTAGAACCCATGACACATCTGGCCTGAATAGTAACAATCAACCAGAACATGGAATATTCTGATCTCTAAGTCCACAAGAAGAGGAAACAGAGTAAGAATAGTTAACAGTGCAACAGCAAGCAGAAATATGTCCTAGTAATAATCCTTTAGTAGTCATAAAGACTTGGTGGCAGACACAACTTCACTTATTTTCTTGACCTTCAGAAAGTCTCTGCATCAATCGGTCTAAAGAAACAGGTACATAAGCATGCAAGGACTGACTCCATCTTGCTATATTATCAGCTGCGGTTTACTTGAAAGCTGTGACCTCTGCTTGGAGGTTGTGGGGAGCACACGGGGAAGAAGCATATGATAGCTAGTCTTCACTGTCAACCTGACTGGATTTAGAGTCACCTAGGAGATCATTAAGCTATGCCTCTAGGTATTCCTGTGAAGCATTGCCAAGACATTAGCTGACACACCCTGAATATGGATGGCTCCATCCCATAGGCTGGGGACCCTGAGGGACTAGGATGAGGCAAGGGAGAAAGCTAGAAGACTGACTACTCACATTCCCTCTCTCTTTCCCACCCCCCTATCAGGACGAGAGTCACTCGGCCATGACTTTCTCATCATAGAGAATGAACCCTCTGAAACTATGAGCCAAATAAACCCTTCCTTCTTTAGGCTATTTCTGTTGGGTGTTTTAAAGTAACTAATACGGTAAAAATAACTGTTTGTTGATCAAAGCCCTTTAAATCAAATAATCCCTTCATCTAAATGCATGTCTAATAGTATAAGGTTTATATGGAACATCTCATTTGTGCAATGAGATGAGGAAGTGAAGCTGAGAGGCCGTGCAGTGGTTAGGAGTACTTAGGTCTCTTGAAGAGGACTTGAGATCACTTCCCAGAACTCATGTGGCAGCGCATAACTGCCTGTAAGGTCAACCCTGAGAGACCTTCTGCCCTATTCTAGCTTTTGCAGCCACCTGCATTCAGTGTGCACACCCATACACAATAATACGCCCATCCAGATAATTGAAAATGAAAATAAACCTTAAAAGAGAAGATGAAGGACGATGGGTTAGCTATCTTAATTGATAGGTAATTTCATCTTCTATTTGACATATTGATCAGATGAGATTGTTGCCTGCTAGGGGAAAAAAAAGTAAAGAAGAAAAGACAAGGCAAAAATTCACTGCCAAAAACTGTAGAAAATTTGTCTCTGACAAAGGGCTACAAGCAGCAGTGGCGACTTTTAAAAGAGAATATTGTTTCGATTGATGCTCCAGCATTGTCAAGAACCTGTTCATAAGCTTTGATGTGGGGTTCACACAGCGAGAGCATAGGCACGTATCACCTTCACATAGGAACAGTGGCCTTGGTGGCAAATAACATGTTCAGAGTTTAGAGATCTGAGAGCAGGCTATTATTAAGCTGATAGATCATCCCTTCATGAAAAATAAAATGGCATGCAGCTCCAAAAAACTTAAAGGGTCATAACTTAATAATAGGAAATCCCAATAGCAATAAATGCATTATGCACTATTTAAAAAATCATATTCATGTGCTCTGAATTATATCCATAGAACATGCTATAAAGATGTAAAACAATGAGTTATAAGTGCTTTAAAGATAAAGGTTTAACACACACACAATAACATTCACCTAGCACAATCCACATGTTTTTTTATTGAAGATTGTACCAGTGGCCATTCAATGGACTCAGCCCTAGCAGAGAAAATGAGGGACATTCAATACTATTTTTGTGGTATCATTAATTTATTTCAGTGGTTAAACCATGCCTTTTAAGAATATGTTAAATGTTGAATTGGCTCTTTCAAAACACTGAAAAGTATTATAAAATACTGAGGTAGAATTTTCTAGATGGTAGCGAGTAGGTCAGGGGATTATTAAATACTTTCATCTCTTGACACAAAATATGACCCCAATTCACAAGAAGCACTGGAGTCTTGAAGCTCCTGAGGAAAGCACAGCCTGTTCTTGCCTTGCTTTCCCGGGAACTGATGTAGTGGCTCGACCTTCTTTACTGTGCTTATGAAAACACAGAGGTCAGGATTAGTCTAACTAGGAGCTGTTCCTCATGCAGTGCTGAGTATCAAGTCCCAAACCTCACACAGGTGCAGCTAGACAGGGACTCTACCGCTAACATCTGTGCCCTGCCCAGATTTAAGTAACAACATCTAAATGGGGTCGGGTATATTCAAGAGTAGAAAGCATGGAAAAACGCACTTTGACAACCGCCCTTGCCAGTGAATTTCTTCCTCTTTGGCTTTACGTATTTAGACGAAGAGATTAATATTCGGAAGCTTGTTGAGTTGAAGAGCATAAGGTCACAATCAAAGCTATAGGCACGCACGTAGAGAAAGTCTCCTCTTTAAACTGCTGCGGCTACCAGGGCAATTCAGGGAAGAGAGAGCCTTGGCAATCTGCAGCACAGGCAGCAGCTGGGTATTAGCAGGCCTTGGGGATGAACACTTCCCTTATAATTAGAAGCCTGTAGAACCAAGATGGGGGAAATGTGACTCCTCAGACCAATGGAAGGGTGTTGGAGGAGTACCCAGTTTGGGATGGGGGGCTCACATGGTATCATGAATCATCCAGAAGGTCATTCGTGGAAAACTACCTAAACCTGGTTCTAAGAGCCCAGAGCCTTATCAGATTAATATTTAATAGGAGGCTTTCTGATAAAGAAAAAGAAAATACTATTGACTGAGGTTTCTGTTCTGCCTGGTCCTGCAGCCATTCAGTCCCAAAGAAACACACAGAGGCTTATATTAATTATAAACTGATTGGCCTATTAGCTCAGGTTTCTGATTAACTCTTTTTTTACATCTTAAACTAGCTCATAATTCTTGTCTGTGTTAGCCACGTGACTTGGTACCTTTTTCAGTGAGGCATTCACGTCTTGCTTCCTGCAGTGTGGGTGACGACTGCAGAATGACTTTTCTTTTTCCAGAATTCTCCTGTACTCCTTGCCATCCTCTACTTTCTCCTTGGGGGCCCCACCTATACTTCCTGCCTGGCAACTGGCCAATGAGCATTTTATTAAACGAATACAAGAAACAGAGGCATCTGTCAATCACCTGGTCAGGACCAAGTCCTCTAGGAAAAGCTGCTTGTTGTATTGGCATTAGAAGCAGTGTGTGTGAGACTGTCCTGAAATGCAGATTGGCCCAGTGTTCTCATTGGCCACGCCCACCCTCCCCTCTTCAAAGGGCACCCTCTGCTTTCTAACAGGTTCTACCTGCCTTCCAGGCTCTGTGTGTCTCTGAATTCTTTCTGCAGAGAGTGCAAGGACTCAGGGGTGCAGAGCAAGACCCGGTGAAAGGAGGGCTTGCATGGTGGACTTCGTAAAGGGTGATCGTAAGTCGCTGAACTTTAAGGCAGCTTCCTTTTCTGACTGCAACAGAAGGGAGGTAGAATTAAACAAATTAGCTCAAGACTCAAACTGCCAAGGGCCCTATTAGGTTTTAAAAAACTAATAGGGTATGTAGTTGCAGCACAAGTGCACACGCATCTCTTGAAGAGTGGAAGTCTAGAAGGAAATTAGCTGAACAAGCTGCTGTAGCAAGACCATACAGCGCTCACTTGATTCATAAAACCTGACTTACGAGCTGATCTTGTACCAAATGAAGCAGCTTTGAAAGGGGGGTTCAGATGGAAAGACAACAGGGTTACTGGGGAGCAGACATTACTTTTTATATCACCAAAGTGATTCGTGTTATATAAATGGGAATACTGAAAACCAGAAGTAAAACTAAGCATCCCGTGCACATATTTCAGGCATGGGGCGGGAGAGGGGGACTCCTCAGAAGATGCTTCAATACCAAGAGCAAACATGGTGGTTCTATATGGCTTTACACCCTTTATTCCTTCGCTATTTTCTCTTTATGACTACGACTTCGTTAGTCTAGCCTCTCCCTTTTCCTCCCTAAAAGAATATAGTGTAATCAGTGTACCCATGAATCCATGGGTACCTAATTGAAAGCGTAATCAGTAGCAGTCACTGAAACTGTGTCAAAAAGCCAGGTTTTGAGCAATGTGCTGTAGAGATGAAAGCAGAGCTGAAATACACTCAGCCCCCAAAGGCCCCATGAGGAAGCAAAAAGGACGTGATTCTTTCATTTGTACAACCCTTTGCAGCTAAACGAATATTTTTAAAGTAAAATAGAGACATGTGATTTTTTTTTCTCATAAACACATTTCCCAATTACTTTTTTAACGGAGAAATCACAAAATGATAGGCGTCTGGGGATCCATTTTCGTTGCTAAGGGAATCAGAGGTTGTAACATAGACACCTCACGATCAGGCCAGTGAAACAAACATATGGTTGGTAAGGATTTACGAACACAGTCCACGCCTCAACTCCTCTAGAGGTGCCTATAACGTGGGCCACACCCACCTTCTGGCCAAGATTGATCCAGGCAAGGAAACGCCCTTGGTAAGCACGTCACAGGCTGTGTGGCTTCCTCGGTGTTCCTAGGCAATTATCCATGCTAGGAAACATCTCCCACACTGAACCCTGCTGACTGTCCTGGTGCTCGTGGATGATGGGAAGTTTCCACTCTGCTATGTAGGTGGGTGGCTCATTTCCTAGTAATTGGCTGGGTGGCTTAAACAAGCTGCCACCAATTGTGTGTATCCATCACAAGACTGTTGAAACACACACTCTATCCGAAGTCCCCTTTTTGTGTATTTGTGTGGTAATAGGGAATGAACCCTTGACCTTGTGTGTGTTAGCCAAACGTTACACTATTGAGCCACATCTCAGCCTTAATTTTTTTTTTAACAGTTACAATAACTGCTAAAGCTTCTACATAACCGAAAACTAGGTAGATATCACTACATTCTTCATTTTGCAGTGGAGGAACCGAACACAGAGAGGTGTAATTGTTTTCTAAAGTACTATCTTTTATCATGAGTGAGTAAGGATTTGAGCCTACATATACTTTCATATACTTTATTCTGAAATCCCCACTCTTAACTGCTGTTCCAAATTAGGGTAACAAAAAATAAAGGATAAGTTATCTATGTGATGACGATGATGGAGACGAAAAGACTGTCAAAGCCGGGGACATCTGCGGTGAAATCGTATCTGATGACCACGACAAGGCCACTACACATATGAACTCACATAGGCTGGGGCTACATGTCAAGACCTAGACAAGATCAAGCCACCATGAGTGGAGAAGGGCTTTTGAAGTTGTACTCCTTTAGCTAGGGGGCTGTTGGCAATTGATGGCTGCTGAGGGGTCAGTTTAGATCATCCTATGCCCATGCACAAACGGCAGTACAAAGCCAGTTCAGAGGGTTTTAATTAATGAAGAGCCCAGGAAGCTGGAAGTGAAGAAAAGAAGTGGTGGGAGGCGAATAGAGGAGGAACTAGCAGGGGAGTCATTAAAGGGGCGGTGATGGTGATGGATTTGATCAAGGTGCATCTCTGTGTGTGTGTGTGTGTGTGTTTGAAGGCGTGGGTATGCTGGAGAGATAGCTCAGCAGTTATGAGCACTGGCCGATCTACCACAGGACCTGGGTTTGATTCCCAGCACTCACGTGGTTGTTCACAGCCATTTGTAACTCTGGTTTTAGGGGACCCAATGCTCTTTTACAGCTTCTGCAGACAGCAAGCACCCATGCTGCGTCTTGATTTAAAGTCTTCACAGCAGAAGCACCACCCCACCCCGACTGCGTTGCCGCCTATCTTCTGAGCTGATCATGAAGGGAAGGGCTACCCTTTAACTGGTGAGGCTTTCTCCCTTGGCCGCCAAGCCATGCTTCCGTGCCATGTCCTTGCTCCTAACACCACGCTATCTATGGAAAAGACAGAGGAGAGAGGCTCCGGGTTTCCCAGGAATCCGTTCTTCATCTGCTCGTCCTACACCACAGTTACAGGTTTCTGTTAAATCTGACCAGCTCACCAGAATCATCCTCCTACTCCATGGACAATGGCCTGATCTGCCTTTTGGGATTTTGGTTTTGTTTTGTAATTTTTAATGTATCACTTACTCTTTTGTTGCAGAGGTACTCCAGGCTTCTATTGGATGGAAATTTAATAAAATAATAAGATTAAGACTTTGAACCTCAATTCACCACATTTCCCACTGGTCACTTACCTGTGAATTTGCACTTGTCTTCTCTTCTTAGAAAGATCTTTTTTAAAATGCACAAGAACTTCTATCAGAATCCTGGCTGTTTGGTGCTGGTGAAAGCTATTAATTTCCTTTAAAAATAATTATTATTAATGTGCATCCCAAGTCATAATTTGCTGTTAAGTATTTGACACCACAAAACAGCAATGCGCAAGAGGGGCAACCCCCGACCACTAAGAACTTAACTTCTCACGAGCATCTTCCAAACTTTTAAAGAAAAAATTTTAATGCAGATCTTTGCACATGGATACTTCTTGTCTGTGATTTTGGGTGTTCACAGGCACCCCCAGAGGTCTCATAAGACTTAATCATCTGCACTTTGGCGGAGGCGTGGGGCTGACTTAGGGTGTTGTCACTTGCCCAGCTCACCACCAGGTCCTGCCAACCTCCAAACATCAGCATCATCATCTGTGTGTCCTACTCTCTACTTATTCCTGGGCCCATTAAGGCAATCACGGCAATTCTAGCACTCTTAAGTGGCCTGCATGTCCCTATATGTTCTGCTCTTTCCAGCCCCACCCAACTTTCCAGCTTCCCACTCCTCCTCAGCCCCAATGCCTCCTACATGTTGGCCCTGAGCTGCTCCTACTGCGTCCAGCTTCCTTCCTGGTGTTTGCCGGGCTGACGGGAATCCTCAGATCCCAGGTCATCTCCATTAAACAGTTGATTATAACCACGCACTTGATCCACTGAACATCAGCGCCTACAGCCAATGCTGGGGCTTCTCTGCAATGCTAAGACAGATTCCAGTGTTTTTCACGGGGCTCACTACCCTGCATACACTTGTTTACTGGTTTGATCTCTGTTACACTCCCTCCCTACCCATATAGTCTATCTTTCATCCTTTCTGCTCCTGGAGCCTCTGGGGTTTCCTTAACTCTGTTACAAAACCTCTCCTCAGGGTGTCTTTCTAGTAAATTCCTTCCTTGAGCTCATCACAGCACCCCCCATCTCCCAAATCAGTTTATAGTAAGAATCTTTGAGACACCAAATGTCGGCTTTTCAGCTTTTCTTGCCTCTGAAACAATGAAGCATTGTATACATTCAAAGATCCTCCTGACTTAAGAGAAGCTTTTTTAAAAAATGACCTTTATAGTTCTTAGGTGAGAACGACAGTCCCTTTGGATGGAGCATTAAATGATTTTTCTTGAGGCAATTAAATCCCAAGGTTTAAGAAAAGAAAATAATAATAGTAACAATGATGGTTACCACATGAAATGGCAAACTTCTCAATTATTGGAGGGTAGAGTCCTGTCAACAGGACACTGTGGAGAGCCCACACAGGTGGCTGGGTGGAGGACCTTGGCAGCTTCCTCTGTGGAGATCCACCCCCACCTCCGAAACCTGCTGAAGGGACCAGAAGCCTGTCTTGGATGGCACTGCACACCCAGCTCCAACCTGGGCTGTTAAGGCGGCTTTTGATAATCCTTGCCAGCAGCCCCCAGGCAGGAACTTCAAAAGATCACATCAAAGGGCCCAGTCACAGTGGAGGGAGCCCTGCAAACCCAGTGGCTGCTTTGCTCCTCAGGCCCAACAACAAACACAAGTCTCCAGGCCTTCCCCAAGGAGGACAGAGAGATTGCTTTAGAAATTCTAGGCTGGCATCCCTGAGGGAGGAGAACATACACACACACACACACACACACACACACACACAGAGAGAGAGAGAGAGAGAGAGAGAGAGAGAGAGAGAGAGAGTTCAAGTGAGTCCTTCCAATCATGCATTTTTGAGAATGGAAGGGCTGCACTACCAAACACACGCTCACAAGAGAAAAGTTTGATCCAAGCTTTAAAATTCAAACAACAGAAGCCAAGAAGGACAGCGTGAGCGTGTGCCGCCTCACTGACACAAGAGACAGGCAATTAATGAAACTCCGGACCGCAGTAACAGCTGCCTGCTGACTTCTGCAATTGAATTAAAACTATCATAAGAATAATACAAGGGCTTGCCCTTGTCCTCTTGTCTATGTGTTTATTTAATTTTCTGTCCAACTGACTCTCAAATAAATTGGAAACAGCTGCCATTTTTTTTGATTCAGTAGCTCCATTACCCCCTTGTGACATCATTCTGGGCACGAACACTAACAATAGGTCATTATGTAGCAATTACTTTATTGATTTATGGAAGTTTTTAAGCTCCATCAGGAATATGCACATTCAAGGGGAAAAAGAACCACTCTGTACTCCGGCTATGGAGAAAGCCGAAACTACGGAGGCTGGCACAGCGCTGCTCAGACGCGACCTTCCTTACAAAGGAAAATATGGGAATAATTTGTTTGGGTTTTCTTTGCATAAAACAGAAATGGGGAAAGTCTATAAAGTCTAGAAGTTATAGTCCTCATAATTTCATGAAGTAACTAAGTAAACAGATGACCGCAGTGCAGCTGTTATGTAATAGCGGGATTTCATGGGCAACAGAAATTGCTCGAAACAAATTAGTAGTGTTCAAGCCCCCATGATGAAGGGAGGCTGTGAGCTTGCGAATAACATGAGTATGAAGGCATGAAGAGCAGGCTTTCTCTCCCCCTTCAGATGGCCACTGTGCGACTCTGCGTCACTGAGCAGACCACATTTTATCTGCTTGCCAGTGTTGAGGCTTTGTGTGCCACCCCCACATAAGTAAGCATTTCTCTTCGTGTAAATGACTGCATTCATTTCCCATGCTCCGATATTCAGGACTTGAATCTAGAGATTTAAAGAAATGTTTAAATGTATATGTGCACTCTAGCGCTAACAAAACACAAGGGTTTTAACCAAAGGAGGAAATGGTGGGTATCTACATTTGTAGGGGAATGGCTAAAAGGTTCTATGAACTTTGCTTGAAAATAGAGCCTTACTGCTCTTGCCTGGTATTTACAGCAGAGGTTTCCCAGCTCTTATTAGGGTCAAGACTTTAATACTCTAGTTTCTGATGGAGGAAGGTCATTGGTTAAAAAATAAAGAAACTGCTTTGGCCCATTTTATTGGTTAGAACATAGGTGGGTGGAGTAAACAAAACAGAATGCTGGGAGAAAGAAAGCTGAGTCAGTGAGTCGCCATGATTCTCCCACTGCAGACCGCAGGTTAAGATCTTTCCTGGTAAGCCAGCTCGTGGGCTAAACAGATTATTAGAAATGGGTTAGATTAATATGTAAGAGCTAGCCAATAAGAGGCTACAGATAACGGGCCAGGCAGTGTTTAAATGAATACAGTTTCCATGTAATTATTTTGGGTAAAGCTAGCCGCGCGGGCGGCCGGGTGTCAGGAACACAGCCCCGCCGCTCCACACTACAGAGTGGCGACAACAAGTTTCTCCATCAATCAGCAGAACATCCTCAACCCCAGAAGGACAGCTGCTTTGGACCATTGCCAACAGCAGCCTAAAGGGACTTGTGGAGCTACCCTTGCTGTGACAAGTTTGAGCTTCACCTATGGATTCTTTAGCTCTCATCACTGAATCTTGGGAACTCTTAGGAAACAGAAGAAAATGGTTCTGCACAGAAAATATGTCTCTTTTGTGAATAGCTGAAACATATAATCAGCCTTCTATAATAATTCACATCTATGAAGACAAACAATTGGTTTAGCAAGGGTATCTTTTTGTTGTGGAGTGTGTGCATGTGTGCGTGAGTATGTACATGTTCCTACATGTGTGTGCATGCACGTATGTGTATAGATAAAGATGAAGATATCAGATGACAATCTCCAGTATCCTACTCTTACAGAGAACACAAATTGGTGGTACCCAGTACGCACGTGGTGACTCACAACAGCCTGAGATCCAAATGCCCACTTCAAGCACTGTATCTAAATATGTATAAATACACATGAACACACACATACACACGCACACACACACACTTAAAGATAAAACACAGCAGAATAAATTGATCTCATAAGTAGTATTTCTAAGCTACAAAGATCAGAAGGGCAAAGATGGTAGTTGTGCCATGATGAAGATAAAAGGAAGAAGATATTCTGTGGGACTGGAAGAGCCATGACAAAGAAGTGGTTGGAGCAAGGGAGAAGATGTTGTGGGGCTGAATGGGTAACTGTTAGAGACAAGGTTAAGCTGCACACAGGGTGCAATAATAAAAGTCAGAATGGTGTGATGTGGGAGTGATTTCTTATTAATAAAGAAACTGCCTAGGCCCCTTGATAGGCCCACCCTTAGGTGGGTGGAGAAAACAGAAGAGAATTCTGGGAGAAAGAAGCTGAGTGAGTCGCCATGATTCTCCCGCTCCAGACAGACGCAGGTTAAGATCCTCCCTGGTAAGCCAGCTCGTGGGCTACACAGAATATTAGAAATGGGTTAGAACAATATGAAAGAGCTAGCCAATAAGAAGCTGGAACTAGCCGGGCCAGGCAGTGTTTGAAAGAATACAGTTTCTGTGTAATTATTTCTGGGCATAACCTAGCCATGCGGGCGGCCGGGTGCCGGGGATGCAGCCTCGCCGCTCCTATTTCAACAATGGTGTTAGCAGGTACGGGCTCTACAGTGGCTTGTTTGTTGGGGGAAATACAGTTAAAGGCAACGCCAGCAGAAGACTAACTTGTTAGGTATGGGGTAAGAAGAACTAGAGACTAACAAAATGATCCAGATAGTGATTTCAGGCAAGGAATGAATAGATAACACTTGAAACAGGATTCTGGTCATGGAAAGAGGCTCAGATCTGACCAACCCTGCAAGAAAGAATCTGCAGTTTATGAGAACTGATTCAATACAGGCAGCCAAATAAGAAAAGGGAAGCAATAAAAATAAACCTCCAGATGAATGTCCCAGAGAATTAATTGGACAGTTGAGTCATTGGGAAAGGAACACAGAAGGAGAGAGGAAGTTTATTTCATTGAATTCAAGGCGTAATGTCCCGCTGAACTCAAAGCCAAATGAAAACATCTAGTTAATAATTAGGTATAGAAGGGTCATGGAAGCTCAGGGTTTGAGGGTTTGAGAATCATGTTTTTGTTCGGCAAATATTTATTAAATATTCACCAAATATCACTTCTAAACTCATGCAATGTGATTAATGCCCAAAATAAAGGGATTAAAGGAACATAATCTCTGTCCTACAAATATTATTTCTAGTGTACAAAAGAAAATTATTTTGTTGGTTTTGGTATCTTGCAATCAGAATAATAAAATATTTTGTGGTTTAGTTGTGAAACGACCCCCTTGGACTCATGTGTTGAACACTTGATTCATAGATGGGGCACTGTTTGGGAACACATGGTTCACAGATGGGGCACTGTTTTGGGGTCATGTGGGTCATAGACGGGCACTGTTTGGGAACACTGTGTAGCTTTTAGGGAGCAGAACCTCATGGAATAAAGCAGCTCGCTGTGGGTGAACATGAAGTGTTCTAACACAATCTCACTTTGCTTTTGTTCTCTGCTTTCTGGTGGTAGATGGAATATGGCCAGCCAGCCTCTGGCTCCTCCCAACAGAATGATACTTTCTGTGAGAAACTTGACCATGTGATTCCTATGTCTTCATGTACTTATAGAAAATAAAATTAAAATCCTTTTAAAATGCATTATATATGTATATATACACACACATATCAGTGTTACCAGCATATATGTATATACACCATTTAGAGCCCAGAAGAATGTATATATAGTGTATATATAGCATTAGAAGGCTAGAAGAGGGTATCAGATCTCGTGAAACTGTATTATATATGGCTATAAATCACCATGTGCTGTTGGGAATCAAACCTAGTCCCTCTACAAGAGCAGCCAGTGTTCTTGTTCACTGTGCCATATTTCTAGCTCCAAAATAAAATATTTAAATGGCATTTAAATATGTTTAAGTCAATGTTTCAACAAAATATATCAAACATATAGGAATAAATGCAATGAAAGAACCCCATGAGATAAAGACAGACAGAGCAGGGCTTTGCCATTTCATGAGTTATGGCCATTGGATAATTTTTAAAGCATTTCTTCCCAATTTGACCTGGACAACTGACATAATCACAGTCAAAATCCCAGTGAGATTTTTGTAAAAAAAATGCTTAGCTGCTCCCACATTTATAAGAAAATAGAAAGAACCTAGGCAGTTATGACCATTTTTAAGAACAAATCTTTCCCCAGTGGATTTCTGAACTTAGGGGAGTATACAAGATGAAAACAATGTAACAAAATAGAAACTCAATAAAAAAGATCTACACACACAGTAAAATGAGATATGGCAAGCTTCAGTGGGCAAACAACACAGTCACATGGGTATTGTCTTACCCATGTGTCAGTGTTCCATTGCTGTGAAGAGACACCATGGCCAAGGCAACTCTCATAAAGAAAACATTTAGTTGGGGGCTTGCTTATAGTTTTAGGGGTTTAGCCTATTATCATTATGGCAGAAGTCAGACAGGGATGCTATTGAAGCATTAGCTGAGAGCTTTATGAACTGACCAACAGACAGCAAGCAGGTAGAGAGACAGATAGACACTAGGCCTGCCGTGAGCTTTTGAAATCTCAAATCTCACTCCCAGTGACATACCTTCTCCAATAAGGCCACCCCTCCTAATCTTTCCCAAACAGTTCACCTACTGTAGACCAAGGATTCACACAATGAGCTTATGAGGGCCATCTTCATCCAAACCAGCACAGATATCTACCGGTGAAAGCATTTCCAGATGTCACAGAAAACTTAGTTAAAGACACACGTTAGGTCGGAATTTCATGAGAAACATAAGAATTCTGAAAGAGAACAGAGACAGAAAGCTCCATGAAGTTCTTAAATGAAGCCTTGGGACCAAAGCCATTACATGAAAGATCCAATCTGCATAATATTTGACTGTGTCCTTGGTTGGAGAGACATCTCAGTGCTTAAGAGTGCTTGACAATCTTACAGAGGACCAAATTTGGTCCCCAGCACTCATGTCAGGTGGCTCCCAACCACCTGTAACCCCAGCTCCAGGGCATCTAACGACATCCTTGTCTAGGCCTCAGGAACACTTGTACTCGCAGAACATACCTACAGAGACACATATACACATAATTAAAATGAAAATAAATCTAAAACCAAATAAATAAACCCAATGCTTTCCACAAAGAACTCACAACACAAAACATAAAACTTTTGAAGAGTTCTTTTATCTTTAAGTCTGTATATGTATGTGTGGATATAGGCACACGAATGTAGACATCCTTGGAGACCATAGTGTCAGATATGCTGGAGCTAGAGTTGTAAGCCTCCTTGTGTGGATGCTAGGAACCAAACCTGGGTCCTCTGCAAGGGCATCACACGCTCTTAGATGCTGATCCATCTCTCCATCCTCAAAACATGACAACTTTTACAGATAAATAAGGAACAAGCATGTTTAATGTGAAAACTGTCTTAACAAGGATACATCAGAACAGATCACCAAACAGCCTCAAAATAAATGCAATCAGCTCAGTGCTACTATTACTTCGAAAAGCCCATGTCAAAGCAAATCTAATCATTGCTCCCTGCATCTGGGGTGACTCAAATAAAGGCTGACAATATCAAATAGTTGTGAGGGGAGCTCTCATACTTGCTGACAAGACACTAAATTGCTGCACCCACTCCCAGGTCTTGGCACTGTCTACGGAACTACGTGTTTCATACCCAATGACTCAGAAAGCCCACTCCTGAGGATGTGCCTCACTGAGGTTGATGCTCACATCCTCAGATGGCCAAAACGCCCCCGAGCATAAGAAACTGGGAACAGCCTACAGATTCTGCAGCAGTCGATGTGATGTGCGGATGGTGGTATGTTTTTACAATGAAGTAATGTACAGTAAGGGAAGATGAGACAAACCCCTGGAACACACAAGGAAGTAAGTCTGCTTCAAGACATAATTTCAACCTTGAGAGAAAAGAAATGAGAGACAATATGTTTAGAATTTTGATTCCTTTCTAGGAAGTTTTAAATGTCCAGTGGGCCTTCAATAAGTTGTGCTAGAAACAATTAGGTACTTAGATACAGAAAGGTTATTTGGATCTAAACTTAATGACATGTTAAAAATTAATCCAAAATAGATGATAGCCTATATCATAGAACTAAATGTAAATCTACAAACTGTAAAGCTTTTACAAGAAAACACAGAAGAAAGCATTTCTGACCAAAGAGTGGGCAAAGATGACTTTGGTTATTATCAAATGAAAGTGAGAGGAAAATAGTGAATTATATTTCATCAAAACTGTAAACTGTGATCCTCTAAAGATACTAAAGAGTTAAAAATAGTTGGGAAATCACAAGTCTGAAGACAATATTTGCAAAGAGGATGCATGATAAAGTCCTTTTACCCAAAATATACAAAGAACCTTTAACTTAATTATTAAAAAAACATAAAATTAATTAAGAATTTTTCCAAACATTTCATGTAATAAGATATGTAGGGAGAAACTAAGGACATGGCTAATATTAGTTACTTGAAAAGCAAGTAAAATCAGAAACACCCCCCTACACACCTATGAAAATGGCTAAAATTACAAATACCAACTATACCAAGGGATGACAAAAAGAAAACTAGAGAAAGGTAAGAATGATGTGATAACTACTTTTAAAAGTTTGACAATTTAAGAGGCCTGTGTTGATATCCATGGCACCTGCTGCCATTGAAGACTGTGTGGATACCTGGGGCCTAGGCCATCACCTGAGGCCATGTTAGTGTCCAAGGGCCACCCTGAGCTGGGTTAATGCTGATCTGGGTGACCTGCATTGCCACCCAAGACCTCGGTGACATCAGAGCCTATGCTGCTGCTGGCCATGTCTGGGTCCATGGTCCTGTTGCAGCTGGAGTCTGGGTTGATGTTCATTGCCCATGTTACCACAGGGGCCCATGAGAACCATGTGTTAGATCATGTGTTGAAACTTGAAAGGGCATGCTGAGCTGGCCCCACCTGTCACTGGCTCAGAGAGAGCCCTATTCCCCCACTGGATAGTTGATCCCTTGCTGGGCTTGGGATAGCGACCGTGATAACCTCTGTATTGATGTGAGAGGGTCTTCAATTTGTGTTGATTTCATTGGTTAATAAAGAAACTGCCTTGGCCCTTTGATAGGACAGAAAATTAGGTAGGTGGAGTAAACAGAACAGGATGCTGGGTAGAAGGAAGTGAGGTCAGACGCAATGAAGTTCCAGCCCGAGATGGATGTACACTAGAATCTTCCTGGTAAGACACCACCCCATGGTGCTACACAGATTATTAGAAATGGGTTAATCAAGATATGAGAGTTAGCCAGTAAGAAACTAGAGCTAATGGGCCAAGCAGTGTTTAAATGAATACAATTTGTGTGTTGTTATTTCTGGGGCTAAGCTAGCCGTGCAGGAGCTGGGCAGGACAAAAAGCAGGCCTGCCTGCAGCTCCTCTCTACACTGTATAGAAAATTTGGTCCAGCCCCTTATAGGAGAACTGGCCCCTGTGCTTGGGAAAGCTGTCCCTAACCCTCACCATGGGCTTAGGAGAGCTGGCTCTACCTCACCTGAGGCTCAAAGTGACCAACTCATCTACCACCCAGGCACACATTCAGGGCTTTGGGTTGGCACTCCCCAACATCTGCCTCATTTATGACCTGCTAGAGCACATACAGGAATTGGGCCTGCAGAACCATAGCCACAGAATCTCCATGACATGGGGCAGCAGCAGAGTATCCAGGAGGAGTTTTGACGAGGGTCCATTATTGCTGGTGTACCAAGAACCAAAGGCCTTGAACCTGGCCAACAACACATTACGTGATGAACATTTGCAAACCAAGCTGTTTGAAAAAAGGGGTCTGCTGTGGGATACACAGAAACTCCTGGTGCTGCTAAGACAAATGAAGAGGCACTGGAGAGACAGGAAAGATGGAGGAGCCAAGTGGGTTTTCGATTGTTTGTTTGGATTATTTTTGTTTTTTAGAACTTTTAAATATTTATTTCTTATTTTTATTTTATTTGCATTATTTCTTTTTAAGTTCTTCTTTTAGAGAAAACACTACAAGGGTAAAGGGAAGCTACAAAGGAACTGGGAAGTGGGTGGGATAGGGGTGCATAATGTGAAATTCCCAAAGAATAAAAAAAAATTCGTTAAAAATGTCAGGCCATTTCATGTAAAAACTAATAGACACAGCACGTGGTCAAGTCTTTATGCTCCTAGACACTTCCCACAAGAAATAACACACGACTCATTGCGGCCTCATTTGTGAGTGCTCCAAAGCAAAGCAACGCAAAAATAAACGTGTTTACTAAGTCTGTGTGTTTACTGCAATGTCAGAGAGCTCTGCTATGACTCTTACTCAGCAGAAGCAATATAAGGACTGAAGTATTGAAATACAGTATATCCAGCCTGGGTAAGAAAATAACAGTGTGGGATAAAAGAATTAGGACACTGAAAGTTGTGTTCTATAGTCCGCTCAAATATGAGCTTGGACAGTGCAGTCAGTGCTCACGTTGGGCTGAGGATAGAGGGTGTGGAGAGGGAAAAGAAGCACAGCAGATGAATGTGTCCCTAGTCTTAACTGGGTGGATGTTTCCCACAGCTGTGCACCTGTCACAACTTAGGAAATTGTCTCTTAATATATCATCTATTCTGTATTAATGGTGCTGTTTAAAAACTGTTAGTAGGGACAAAATTAATTCATATTGGAATTATGAAAAAAAGACATGAAGGACACCTATCTGTAGCTTCACACAGGTGCACACACACACACTAGCACACACCATATACATGGATAAACACATTCACAGACACACACAAAGAAACACACTTCAGTTTTGTGACACTCCTGTATTTAAGTAGCATCTCTGTTAAAGACCTAGAGTTCTGAGTGTGGACCAGGACCCGAGCCCCATAGATGATTCTAAGGTTTTTCCATGAGAAGCAGCAGCAGCAGGTGAGGATATATAGGGACAAAGTAGAAGAAGAAATCGGAGAACTACAGCCCTACAGGAGCGGGTGGCTTTGATTCCAGCCGTTGCAATGAGTGAGGCACAGCCACATGGAGCAGCTGACCCTGACACCCGCATGCCATTGGAGGGATGTGCATTGCAGGACACGATTTGCTGTCCTCTCTCTAGCATATCTATTCTGATGGATTAAACAATAACCTCCATCCTCTGTCTTGACTTTGCTCCTAGGAAGAAACTTTCTTTCCCAAACAAATCATTTATGATGACAATAATTCCTCTTCTTCCATCTCCTCCTCTGACTCCTCCTCCTCTTCAACGCAGGTTCTCATGTGGTCCACACTGGTCTTGAACTCATTATATACCCTACAATGCAAGTTGGCCTTAAACTCCTGACCTGCCTCTTAATTTCTGAGACTACACTTGACTAATTCTTACTTTCTGTCTTCTGTGCATATGCTCAATGCCTGGAGGTGGAGAGCCTGCTTTGACAGGCCTACTATATTAGTTCTGAAAGAATGCCCTAGATGGGATGGAAAAAGGGATGGGAAAGCTCTTACCTCCAACTGTAGGGATAAGAGGAGAAGCAAGAAGGAGCAGGTATAGACCTGAGTACAGGCTAAAAATGAAGGTTTAAGAAAGAATGCCTAGCCAGGAGTCATCAGCTTTACTTAAGGTATTGGAGTAATGTGGAAGAAACCAGCAATGCCAAATGAGTGATTGCAACTACTGTGGTCACAGAGGACAGGAAGTGGAAACATTCAACCCAGACACATAAGAAACTAGCTAATTTTAGAAATACAGAGTACGGGATTTTTTATTATGTGAATCCCACGAGTAAGATAAGATTGTTTAAGGAGTCGCGTATACTTTTGGTACTTATCACAGTTCTTCACTGGAGTACTGGGCTGACTTGACTTACAGCCAGGGGATGTTTACATGTGGATCTCTACTTCTGGAGCAGGTCACCACAGATTCTCCTCAATTAACATGGTGCCGACTCCTTAACCTCGCTAGCTCTGCAGCCTTAGCTAATGTCCCATCCCTGTGCTCATCACTGGCAGGCTGTGGTTTAGACTGGAAGGTGTCCAAGTAGGAAATGCATGCAATAGTGTAACAGCTTCCCATGATCCTTCATCCTCCCTTTGGTAGCCATGCCTTCCCTGCACCTGTGCCTTCATCTGGATCTGGGGATGCAGGGTCCAAGGGACATCAAAGGGCAGGCCACCTGGATGCCGTGACACCGCTCATTTGGGAGGTGCTCTCCACGGTCACCTAACATTCCAGCACTCGAAGCTCTTAGTGCAATCTCTTCATTTACAGGTCAGTTGCTCTGAAGCACAGTATCCCTGTTATTTGCTTGGTGCTTTTGATTTTCCCAATATCAGATTTTTTCTCCTTAGCACCTTCTTGTCCCCCTTAATGTGTCTGTGTCCAACCCCTATCACCTTTTCTTTTATTGGAGTTCCTTGGCTCCGTGCCTGTGTGGGCAACCCTCAGCACAAGGAAAACAAGACTCAAAGCCATGAGGCTGCATCTTGTCATTTCTTGCTGGGAGTTACATTGTGTGGAATAAAACAAGGCCAAATGTCTACATATTCCTATGTATATTTACCAAGTATGCTGGTGAGTCTAATACTTCCCTTATTATAAAATGAAGACCCAAACAAAAAAAATGAAGCTGGGGGTGGATAAAAAGGGAGGGAAAAGGAAAACGTCATACTTAGATTGGAAAACTCTCAAGATCTTCTCTAGTACCACAATAAAAGGGAAACTACTCCTTGGGTTTCCTTCCCCTTGACCCTGAGCTGACCATGTGACTCATTTTGACCGATAAAATATGGCATTGGTAAATATCCAATAGGGCTAGGTCATAGGAAGTCTTGTAGCTTTGGGGTGCATCCCTCAAAACTCCCTTGTTGGACAGGAGGGCTTCCCCAAGAATCCAGTCTGCACATGGGAACCCCAGGTCTGTGCTGCCAGCTGACCTCCCAACAGCAAACAGCCAGTGTAGACTGCTAGCCCTGTGAATGAGCAGGGCAGGAGTTCCAGTCTCATCTCTTTTCCACACAACCTCAACAGCCAACATCGAGATCAAGAGAAGAACTGTCCAGCTGAGTCCAGTCAGCCCAGAAACTTAGAAGCAATGGCCAAATGATTGCTTTCTAAGCCAATGAGATTCTCCAATTGTTTCTGAAAGAATAAACAAAACAATTTCTTAATCTCTCGCAGACATTACTGCATAACAAATCATCCCAAAATTTAGCTATTTAAGACAATGGTTCATCAAACTCTTTGTTCAAGGGCCAGAAAATCCTTGTGAACCATGACATTTCCTTCCTAGCTACTTAACTCTGGCTCTGTAGAATGAGAGTAGTCATGGGTAGCACAAAGACAAATGGGCATGGCTGTGTGCCAATAAAGCTTTATTTATAAAAAACTGGCACCTGGTTCCTGGGCCATCATGTCAACCTCTCTTCTGAAAGTATAACCGGATATTATTGGTCACTTTCCTATAGGTCAGATGGATCGCTCTGTGCGGGCAGCCAGGTTTAGCCGATCTCAGCTTGGCTCTTTCACGCACCTGCCATCTGCTGGCAGGTTAACAAGGGGCTGCTTGGCCTCCATGGCCTCCCTTACATCTGCTGTCTTTCTGGCTGCCAGCTGGAGTGGTAGGGGTGGCCGGGCCACACGTCTCTCATCATCCATCAGGCCAACCCAGGGATGTTCACTGAGTGATGGCGCAGATCCAAAACAAAAAGCAAAACTATGGAGAACTTTGAGGCCTCCATCAGAACAAGCACATTCTCACTCCATACCATTCTGTTGGCCAAAGTAAAGCATAAGATCAGTTCATATTTCTGGTATGAAAAACTGTACTCATCTTTCTGAGGAGCAAATGACAGTCACCACTCAATGAGGACATGGGAAAAAGAAATAGGCTCATATGGGAATTATTATGCCATGAATACAAGATTTTGCACTAGTATTTCAAATGGGAACTGTTCTTCTTTCTTTATCTGTCTATCTGTCTATCTGTCTGTCTGTCTATGTATCTATCTGTCTATCTATGTATCTATTTATTTATGTATCTATGTAAGCAATGAGGATCAAACTTGGGGCATATTACTAGACAACTGCCTTATCACAGAAGTCTACCCCTAACTCCATCTTTTGTTTAGTAAATGAAGAAATGAAATTAGGGAAAGGGCTGGTGAACCCAAGTTGTTTCTATAAACTAAGACTCAGACTGCCCTGGACACTGGAAAGCAGCTCATGTACTGTGGAATTATGGGTGGCAGTTTCCTCTGGCCCTCTTTGCGATCCATGCGAGACTACCATGCAGGAGAAGTGACTCTTCCACACCCAGTCCTGTCCAGCAGTCTTCCTTCTATGTTCAGCTCCGCAGAGGTATGGCGAGTATAAGAAACACCACCACACATGTGGGTCACCAAAACAGCATCCTCTACCCAGAAATCTACTCCTTAACCCATTCCTTATCACACTTTGAGAATCCGAATTCTTAACTTTATCTTATCTTAAAACTAACACGTCTCCAGACATCTGCAGCCCTTGGTCACATGCCATCAATATGGTTTGGTCTGGTGATAATGGGTCCAGGGAGAACAGCTCTGATCCGAGCACTGGAGCCAAAGATTTGCCGTAAACACTTAGAGGGAGGTGGCTACAGGCTACAAATCGCTCACCAGCTGCCGTAGTTACAGGCAGCATTCCACTCATGAGTTTGGAGTCCAGAGGTACTTACGAGGATGTCTGGGCCAAAACCTTCCTCTTCTCCATTGCTGCGGTGCTGGAAAGCCAGCAGAAACATCTCCCCACCCCGATTTAACAGCTCCTCGCAGGGCTACAGCCCTGTGTTCATTTCAGCCTCCTATTTGCAGTTTAATAGCTTACAGAAATAAGATTTTCCACCCTGCCTTTCCCAATGGACAGGACTGACTTGGACCAGAGCATATGTTACGGGAAGCTCATCATTGACTGCATGACTTCACTTCTAGCATGACTCTCTAGCCAGCTTGGCTACAGTTCATCAAGCGTATAAGTGATCCTAATATTTTGCTATGTTCCATGGTGTTTTAAAAATTAGCTCTAACATGTCTTTGTGATTGATTCTGAAAGCTGGAGTCTACTGCTTCTACTCTTACACAGTTCAGAAGCTTCAGGCGCCAACTCTATATCCAACACAAGGCACCAATGGTGCTCCCAAACATCCCTGAGATCGACTCTCCTACCCTGTCAATAAACTGAGCCAGGGGGCTCTAACATCCAGAACCACCTGAAATAGGACGTCCCCCATTTATTTCTGTGTGCACAAGTCTTCATAAGTCAACGACCATGCTAAAGTGAGACTTTTCCTTTCCGTTCCCACCATCCACATACATATTGGTAGAGTCCACCCTTTTCCCATCCCAGCAGCCCCTTGCTCCTCCTCCTTAGGTGAGCCTCTTACCTCCACAGTCCTAGGCCACAGTCATGTAGCACCTTATAACAAGTGACTACCACCATGTTTACATTCTATAAAATTGCATTTCTCTGACCAATATGACTTCATTTCTGAAATTTTGCCTTTTATTCTGTTATAAATAAAATCACTACCCACCATGTAGGGATAAGTCCCGCCCCTTAGGGGGCGTGTTCGCCCCCTAATATATAGGATAATGTTTACCTATAAATTTGGCGAGCATGCTCCCAGACGCTTCTTCTGCTTTCCTGGTCTCCGAGAGAATGGTGGTTCTGTAAGTCTATTTCCCCATCAAAGCTGTCTGCATGCATTACAATCTGTCTGCATTCACTTACACTGTTACACCACCATGTTCAGCATTATGTGTCCATGTGTTGTATCATGCCTCTTGTGCTCCACAGAAACTCAAGTTCCCCCCAACTGAAGGCACATCGTTAACATATTTTAGCATTACTGTTTTGTTTTCTAGGGCAAGACCTATGAAGGCCCTTGTAATTCATAATGCTTTCTGTTAACACAGCAGCAGCAGCAAGCACCACCAAACATGGGAATAAGAGTCTGGGGAGGAAGTAGAACCTACATGTCTATAACCGTGGGAGGTGTAAAAGAAAAATTGTTAATAACTTCCCCAGGGTTTTAGCTCTTGTCCTGATGCAGTTATTTATTCCAGTTCAGGTTTCAAAGCAGGAGATAAATAGCAGGGAGGCTGAAGTCATCTCATCTGAGCTGGTTCTGTCCCTGATATCTACAGGTTACTTCCATACATAACCTGCTCACCAGAGCACAGTAGGAGACACTCCCAAGTGAGACAGCATTACATGTTGTTGGGACATTTTTAAAGCAATCTTGTCCCAAATGACTAAACACAGTAAATATTGGCTTACACCTCATTTCTCCATTATAAGAGAAGCCGCCTTCTTTGTGACCAACTCAGCAACTTCTTTAGCAAATAAGGCTATTATTTGGGCCAAATTTCTGTGCAGTTATGAGTTTCTGAAATTTTTATATGTGCATGGGAGAGGGGTAGAATTTTAGAGGCTCCATCATCTGCTCAAAGCAGACTAACTGTGATGAAAGCCATCAATTCATTGATCAGGTGAAGTTACATCAAAACAAAACTCTCCAGAGCATCTATGTGCATGCATTGGGCTACAATCAAGTTCATGTATCTGTTGCCCACATACATTAATGAGCATCTAACAGCCATGTAGGCTCCCAGGGAGATACTGCTATGGATTGAGATTAAAGTGTCCCCAAAGGGCTTGGTCCCCATCATGAGACTCTTCGGATCTAGTGGAAGCATGAAGGGATGAAGTTGAGGGAGCTGGCTCAGTCATTTAAGGTGTTTGTTGCACAATAAGGACCTGAGTTCAGATCTCTGGTATTCATGGAAAAGCCAGGCATAGCAGTGTGTAAACCCAGTATAAGGAATATGAAGACAGCAAGATTCACCAGACACCACAGTCTAGCCAAATCACTAAGCTTTTTTAGTGACAGACCTTGTCTCAAAAAAAAAAAAAAATGAAGACTAACAGAGGAAAATACTTAATGATGAGTTCTGGCCTACATACATATATGTATACACACACATAGGCACTCACACACACATATCCACTGTAGTAGGAGCTGTGGGCCTGCTTTTCGTCCCGCACGGCCCCCGCACGGCTAGCTTTACACCAGAAACAAATACACGGACACTGTATTCTTTTAAACACTGCTTGGCCCATTAGCTCTAGCCTTTACTGGCTAATTCTCCCACCTGGACTAGCCCATTTCTAATAATGTGTGTAGCACCCCAAAGTGCGCTTAACCGGGAAGATTCTAGCCTATGTCCATCCTGGGTCAGAGCTTCGCGTCTACCTGGGAGAGCAGAGCATGGCCTCTGCTCCAGAGAGCAGAGCTGTCGAGTCTGAGCTCACTTCCTCTTCCTCCCAGCATTCTGTTCTGTTTACTCCACCCACCTATATTCTAACCAATAAAACAGGCCAAGGCAGTTTCTTTATTAGCCAATGACCTTCCTCCATCAATCCACACAAACACACTCATACCATACCTACATGTATACATGCAACCACAAAATTGTACATGATGTTGGATTTCCCTCTGTGTGCTGTGATTATCATTGATAACTAAAGGAACTGTTTTAGGCCTATAGCAGAGCTATAGGGGAACAGAGCTAGGCAGGGAAAACTAAGCTGAATGCTGGGAGAAAGGAGGTAGAGTCAAGGAGAAGGCATGAAGCCCTGACAGAGATGGACGCCAGAACTTGACTTGTTAAGCCACAGCCTCGTGGCAACACACAGATTATTAAAAATGGGTTAAATTAAGATGTAAGAGTTAGCCAATAAGAAGCTAGAGATAATGGGTAAACAGTGATTTAAATAATAGTTTTTGTGTGATTATTTCAGTTCTGGGTGGCTGGGATGAACCTGGATTAATTCTGGGATACCATGGCATGTAAATCAAAGCCAATTTTCATGCAATTTCAAGTTCAGCACTGGTGTTAACATGATTTTTTTTCCTGCTACTTTCCTTGGTACCTTTGTCAAAAATAAATTTGTTCTATCTCTGGACTCTTCAGTCTACTTTATGAATATGCTGTAGGTGTGAACCAGAGACAAACACCCAAATGGATTAGCTTTACAGTAAAGCTTTTAACTACATCATGCAATTACTCCACATCTCTTTTTTCTTCAATGTGTCTTAAGCTTTCTGGAAGGAACTTTTACAGTTCTATATATAGTTTATAATTATCATTTTAACTTTTATTTAAAGGCTGGTTGGTACTGCATTGACTCTACAGTTCAACTGGAGAAGAATGAAAAGCTTACTGAGGGCTTCAGCTAATTTAGACAATTCGTCTCTCCATGTAGGTTTCTAAGCAGAAGAAGCAATGCTAGAAACATCATGTTACCTGATCACAATCTGTGCTACAAAACCATACTAAAAATAAAGTAAAAGAAAGCATGGTAGAGGTATCCAAACATTCATAGTCATATTTAGGATGGAATCAAACACCCAGAAATTCTACTACACAGTAAAGGACACCTTATTTTTGATAAAGGGTCAAAAAAATTGGAAAATTGCACAACATCTTCAAATATAGCAGTTTAAAAACCTAGACATCCTCATGAGATTTAATCCATGTCTCTAGTCCTGTACAAAAATTATTTCAAAATGGACCAAAGACTTTAATGTAAATCTGTAAAACTTAAACATGGCAGAAGAGACAATGTCAAGACACGGGCTTAGCAAAGGCTTGGTGGAGATGCTGCACTGCCTCAGTAAATGAAGTAACCCGATGTTAGCCATCCTTTCTAATGCAAGTGCGGTCCATCAAGGGACTTCTGTTTGTAGATTTTTCTCATTTTGGTCATTTCCATTGCTATTTTCTCAGTAGAATTATGTAATTAAATTCCAAAATATTTTAAGGTAATTTTAAAAATTACAATTGTCTATTTCCATATCTCTTTAGTTTATCACAGAATTTGATAGTTTCTATTTTCAGTTATTACATTAAGATTTTGAACTTCCATGTTCCATTTCCTTTGACCTATGATTGACTGAGTCATGTGGTATTTAATTTCTAAGTATTTAGGACCTTTCTTTCTTTCTTTCTTTCTTTCTTTCTTTCTTTCTTTCTTTCTTTCTTTCTTTCTTTTTAGGGTTTTGAGACAGAGTTTCTTTATATAACAGTCCTGGCTGTCCTGGAACTCAATTTGTGGACTGTTGCGGGAGGTCCTTCTGCTCCTCCAACCAATAGCTGCTGAGATACCAGCCCATTGGGGCGTGGTCTCTCTCCCTTAAAAAAGCGGCTACTTCCCTCCTCTCTCTCTCTTCACTTCCTGCTCCGCCAGCGACTAGACTCCCTGGTTGCACAGAGGGCTGTTGTCTGGGACGGTGATCTGTAAGTTTTTTCCTCTTTAAATAAATACCACCCTATTAATCATAATTCCAAGCTGGTGTGGCATTGTTTGTGACTTATGCCTTCAGTGGACCAGGCTGGCCTCGAACTCACAGATATCTACCTATCTCTGCCTCTTGAGTGCTATCATTAAAGGTGTGCACCATCACCACTTGGCAGGACTATTTTCAAAACTTAATACAGATGTCTAGACTGTGGTAGCTCATGCATTTAAGGCTGTTAAAATATATTGGTGATTGTTTTTATAACTCAGAATAAAATACACGCTATTGAACAGTCTTTGTGTTATCGGAAGGACAGTAAATCTATTGCTGTTGAATTAACTAGTATGTAAATGCCAGTTCAGGCAAAGTGGATGACAGTGCTTTCAGAGTTTTCTTACTGGTAGGGGTGTGTGTGTGTGTGTGTGTGTGTGTGTGTGTAAGAGAGAGAGAGGGAAAAAGAGAGAGAGAGAGAGAGAGAGAGAGAGAGAGAGAGAGAGAGAGAGAACTTATCAGTTATTGAGAGCAAAGTGCTGAAATGGTCAATTATGATGTAATTTGTTCCTCATTCTCCCTTTAATTGTCTAAGTGTAGGTTTCCTATTGTTTGATATGTTATTGTGATCATAAAAACTTAAAATTGCTGTGTCTCCTCAATAAAATCAAAGTTAACTTCATTTGTTCTACATCATCTTTCATGTGTTTGGGGTATGGTCACTGCTTTGGATTTTTGTCCCTCCCAACTCTTCACATGTGATAATTGACAACCACTGACCTTCACATTCAATGACTTAAGAATTGCAATATATTTTATAAACATGATGGCAGTTACATTGTATAACCATCATTTTGCTTAGTTGTCTCATTTTGTGTGTAGTAAGAGAATCTAAAAATGGATCCCAAAGGAAACATGAGAACAATTTGAATAAAGATGGAGAAAAAAAAAAACAATAGGCCAGGAAATCTCAAAAGTCTCAGAAACTACTAAGAGGAAGCAGGGATGAAAGAAAAAATGTCATGTTTTCAAATCTAGGAATGGAAATTTGAAAAACAGAGAGCAAGTGTCATGTCTGGAAAAGCATGCTTTTCAACTGAATCAGAGTTGCACAGGCATCACATCCCAGGCTCTGGTATCACAGGTCAAAAGGTTACACCAGAAACATATGATTAGAAAGTGAAATAGAGACAGCTTATTAAGAAAGGAAAAGAACCCCCAAGGATGGGAGAGGTCTAAAGAGCTTCTGTGAGAGCCAAAAAGTAATGGGCCATGAGTTGTGGAGTTCTTCCTAAGCCTCTCCCAGCATAGAGCTTGGGCTTTTGGAGCATGCTTTGCTCCTTAAATGAAGTCCAGGTGAATAAGGACTTCTTAAGTTCACTAGTCTGGATATTTTGGCCTCTGGGCCATATTCTCCTGCCCCTGTGGAGAAGAAGGCCCTCAGAGAAAGCCATGCAGGTGGGAGCAGGAGCAACAGAGGGCAAGGAATGGACCTTAGTTCTGCCTGAGCTACAGTTGAAAATATGTTATTCTACCGTTTCGGTCACTCCTTCCTACTTTTACTTCATGTGTCTCCCTCTCCACCTTTGAAAAAAGGTGCTGGGAATCTGGAATTAGGTCCTCAGACTTACACAGCTAATATTCCAACTCACTGAGCCATCCCCTTGAGAATCGGGATGCTACTTCAAAGTCTCCTGCTCGCCTATCCCTCTTTGCAGCAATGATGCAAACTGAAGAATAGAGGCAGCCTTATCCTGAGAGCCTTGAATAGTCTGCAGGTTCATATGGTGTGTGCTATAAATTAAAGGAAGATATGAGCAACAGACATCTTCTCACCCCAGTCAGAGCACTATCAAGAGATCAAAGAATTTATTTCACCCGAGACTTCCTTGGTGAAACAATGAGTTTAGTGGACTCAGCTATAGGAGCCCAGGGCAGGCAGTGGGTGCTAACAGGAGCATAAATGACCTTGAAACAGCTGATGCACAATAAAATCCCACCCCACTGTGGGTGTCACCCTCATGGAAGTTGCACCAGGGAGTCCTACCTTCAGTTAAATGTTCTAGGTGCCACCAAGACCACATATGGAAGACAAGGGTGAGCAGAGAACTTCTGTAAACCAAGGTGGGACTCTGGCCACCCACCTTCCTCCCTCTTCTCCAGTAATACCTGACACCAGCTTCATTATCAATACTGTAAGCCTGCCCATCAGCATCTCATTCTAATTATCCTGTCGCCATGATGATGGACCAAGCAATTCTGCAGGTCTTCTCAACTTCAATTCCGTCAAGACTGCTGATCAAGTCATGCCTGGTGATGTGGGAGTGTCATATATCAATCTGTTGATTTCATTGGCGGAGCAATAAAGAAACTGCTTGGCTTAGCTTAGAGCATAGATGGAGGAGGAAACAGAATAGAATTCTGGGCGGAAGAGGAAGTGAGGTCAGACTCTGCTCTGCTTCCGGGGAGAGAGCCGACAGCTTGGGAGCAGAGACGCCATGCTCAGCTCTGCCGGATAGACACGATAGCTCTGCGCTCTGAGGCAGACGCATGAAGCTCCCCAGGATGGACGTAGGTTAGAATCTTCCCGGTAAGTGCACCTTGGGGTGCTTACACGCCTTATTAGGAATGGGCTAGTCCAGGTGTGAGAATTAGCCTGTAAGGGCTAGAGTTCATGGGCCAAGCAGTTCTTAAATGAATACAGTTTGCGTGTTGTTATTTCAGGCATGAGCTAGCCAAGCGGCTGGGGTGTTAGGGACGCAGCCCCGCCGCCGCTCATATTTCAACAGCCTGGAAGAAATATCTACATCTCAACATGAAGCTTAGACAGAGCTACAGGTCCAGTGTGAGGATGGGGATCTTTGCAACACACAGGCTCTGGGTAATGGTTCTTCCTGCTGTAAGAGTTCAACGTTGCTTTATAAAAGGCTAAGTGAGAAGCAGAATTAAAGTTTGGAAAGGCAAGTCCTGCTACTCATGGAGACTGTGAGAGGCAGGGGTGGGGTGGCTGAAGTAAATTCAAAGAGCTGAAGTACAAAATCCAGTTAATACAAGAATGACGGTTGAGGGAAAAGGAAAGAAGGCCACAAGCTCCTTTGTTGAACACACGGAACACGTCAAGGAAGGTGGAGACCACCATATCCTCTTAGACAGCAACGAATGACAGGCAAGGGTGAGGGCAAGAAGGTAGGAGCACTAGTTAAGTGCTCGGCACTGTTGCCAGTCTCCAGACGGGAAGTAAACATGGCCATGCCCTCGCAAAATGAAAGCTGTCAATCAATAACCATGGTGAGTCAGAAAGACAAACTGAGATGGAGACCCTGACAATCCAAAGCTGTGTGGCTTTGGGTGTGTTAATCTCTATGAACTGTAATTGCCTTCCTTGGGTGGTTGTTGCTATGGTGATTAAATAACCACAGTGTATGTAAACATTGAAATGTCTGTGCCTTGTAATAGACTTAGTCAGCACTGAGGAAGAACGTGAAGTCTCCAGTTGTCCGTGACTGATCCAGAGACACCACCTTTCACACGTTGCTCTTGCAACACTGCCCAGAGCCCTTGTTGCTTTTGTCCACGAAAATGCAGCTTGCGCAGGTATTAAGGGATCCCGTTACAGGCTCAAATTTCCCAGCAGGTGCCTCATTCTTCCCCTAACCTAGTGCGGCACTTGGAAATGGGTGCACACCCAGATCTGTGGGCGGCTCCGGAGATTTCAGAGCTTGTCAAGGTAACCAGGTACAATTTAATAATGACAGCTTCTGCTCTGCAACTCCTAGGCATACAAGGACTGTTAACACATTGTACACTCACTTCCTGAAAGTGTCCCGAGTTACACGATTAAGCTTACGGGAACAAGGTATTTCAAACACATTGAAAGCCAATGTTGAAAGGCCTTTTAAGACTCGGTATGGGTTTTCCCACACACATTATTTGGTAAATGGGAAATTGTCAACACTTCTCAGTGTGTCTCATGGGAAATGCTCCCATTGCATATGATTCTGATCAATCACCCCATGTTAAACAAATGAAATAAACTCGCTACTTCCATAAGTGTGCGTTATTATATTTAAACGGCTTCCTTGGCCTAGCTTTAGCCTCTCCTCAAATACAAGTCACAGAAAGTATAATGTGACTACAATATGTCAGTCAGAACACATTGGCTGTGAGGGTGCAGCCAGCTTCTAGAAACCACGCCAGAGACATAAAATGCAAACATCTTCACAAAAAATTTGGCATTACCAATCAAAGTAGATAACAAATTATTTTTGGAAAAATAGGCCTTACACAGAAGTATTAACCATTATTACTGAATAAATGCAGAGCCTACTACAAGGTTTGAAACACACGGGTACTTCTCTAGGTAGATCTCTGATCCTTGCTGTGACCAAAGCTATTAAAGGAAGGTGAGGTTTATTTTGGTTCACAGTTTGAGGGTACAGTTTCTCATGGTGGGAAAAGCATGGTAGAGGTTGGCTGTCACCAAAGGTACATGAAGCAGCCACAATGAGGAAGCACGGAGAGGTAAGGGTTGTCCTAAGCTTTCTCTATGGTGCATTCTGGGACCCCAGCCTCTATGGATGGTGCTGCTCACATCAGGATGCGTCTCTGTTCCTCAGCTAACCCTCTCTGCAGCAGCCCTCACAGGCAAAAGCAGAGGTGTATGTGCTAGCTGGTTCAAGTCTAGTCAGCGTGGCAAAAAGGAATAACCATCTCAGGCTAGGCTATTCCTGTACTAATTAGTTCTCTGTCATTGTGGCACACTGACTGAAAACAATCAAGGTAAGAAGATTTATTTTGCTTGTGGCTTCAGAGATTCCTATCCATAGGATCTTCTGTTATTTTGAGTCTTGTAATAAGAACATCATGGCCACTGGAGCATGGGGTGATGGAGACTGCTTACCTCATGCTGTCTGGGAAAGAAGGAGGCTATTCCTTCTAACGAGGCCCTCCTTGTTAATAGACTAGTCAGCTATGAGTGCACCCATGTGTCCATTGTGAAGTTAAAGCTCTCGTGACCCAACCCTGTTCAAGGCCCTAGCTCTGAACATTGCTGCATTAAAAATCATGTCTTTGAAACATATGACTATGACTTGAAGGAACTTTTCATATCCCAAAACTACTAACACTTTGATCCAAATGTCTGCATTATTTAGATTATGTGGATAGCTTTACTAAATATTTATCTTCATATGGCTGGATTCTCTAGGGAATCCAAAACATTTTTGTGAAATTCGAAGTTTTTAGAGGAAACAGTTTTAGACGCAAAAGGAGATCCTCATTCAAACCTTTTTTTTTTTTTTTTTTTTTTTGTGGGACGCTGTCCTTATAAATAGCTTCACACTTGTGTAGCCTTTCTTGGGTACCAGGAACTCTAACAGGGTCTTCTTTGTTACACAAATATGGACTTTTTTTCTGATATTTCCTTTGGACTTGAACTTCTGTACAAGACAATTGTACATTGACTACAATGTAAACCATTAAGTGCACAGGAAAAGATAGCACAAAGTAAGCTGTGCATTGGGTGTGCACTGGTGAGCTATGTGTTAGGAAGTGTGCAGATGAGGCTCTGTGTCATGATGTTCATGGATGAGGCTCTGTGTCATATGTACACAGATGAGGCTCTGTATTGTCATGTTCATGGGTGATGCTCTTTGTTGGAATATGTGCAGAGGAAGCTCTGGGTCATGTGTGTGCATACGAGGCTCTGTGTCATGTGTGTGCAGATGAAGCTTTGTGTCGTGTGTGTGCAGAGGAGGCTCTGTGTCATGTGTGTGTGCAGATGAGGCTCTGTGTCATGTGTGTGTGGATGAGGCTCTGTGTCGTGTGTGCAGACGAGGCTCTGTGTCATGTGTGTGCAGACGAGGCTCTGTGTCGTGTGTGCAGACGAGGCTGTTTCATGTATGTGCAGATGAAGCTCTGTGGTGTGTGTGTGCAGAGGAGGCTCTGTGTCATGTGTGTGTGGATGAGGCTCTGTGTTGGGATGTTCACAGATGATGCTCTGTGTCGGCAGGTATGCAGATAGCTTAGTGCTGGGATGTGCTCACTAACTGTGTGGGGAGAAGAGGAACATAGCTTCTTATTGCTTATAAAGGCAAGAAATGCTGTCTACCTCTCCTTTCTTCTGTTTGGTGAACAACTAAACTCATTCACTGACTAATTTCCTAAGATGGATTATTTAGGGACATTTATTAATGGATATTTTATCTGGCTAATAGAGTATCCTGTAAACCAGACACCATGTTTGACCAATAAATAAAAAATCAGTACAATCAGAAAACACAAACTGCACAAACTCACAGAATTTCTCTGTAACTCTCCAGATGTATAAGCCATTTTTTTTCTTTGACAACATAAAAGAATGAAAGGGAAAAAAAAGAAGGGCACCCAAAAAACAAAGATATTAAAAATCCTTCCCTCCAACAGATCTGTCTGAGGCACACAAGTTAAGTAGCTTGCAAGGCTGTTTGATTTTGTTCATATTTATATAATTAATAATACATGTGGTTGTGAAGATCACATGGGTTTTTCCTTTCTCAGAACTCCGGATACCTGGGGCCTGTGCTCAGAACACAAGAAGGTATTTGGTTTTCACCCGTGCTGAACAGCGCCTCAGCTTTCAGCCAGCTTTGTGGGGCGCTTGCATGAAGTGATTACCAAGTCAAATTGAACTTTGCCCTCGGTCACCAGCCCACCACACTGCAGCGGGAGGTCTGAAGATCTCCAGGTCTTCTTCAGAACAGCTCCCGTGGATATAAACCCCCTCAAAGCACGCGACCAAGGGCTGATTCTCAAACACCCCCCACTTGTGAAGAAACCGGAATGAGTGCTGGATCCCTTAGCTCACTCGCATTCCTCTGTTCCGTGTTATTAGATCTCAGAGAAACTCTGATTTAGACAAGCTGGCTCCCGGTCTAAAGATCTGCTTTCATTTTTAATTCAGCTTTTTAGGCAAACTTCACCGTTGGTGAAAATGCACTGTTGCTAGCCAGGGCTGCACATAAAATTCCAGTACGGAAGTGGCAAAGAGTTGGTAAGTCAAGCCTGCGAGATCGGTGGCGGTAACTTACTTTGTCTGTGGTTTCTACTTTGTCAGACTCTGTGGAGCCATGAATCTATCTTGTCCTTAAAAAACTGAAAGAGGGGACTTTTAAAATAAATGTAATGCTAAATTTATGTGCCCCGGGAGCAGTGTATCAAGGCCCCGGACTGATTAGACACAGATGTGCGTAACAATGTCCGCGTTATGGACCAAGTGCAGGTGTGGGAAGAGGCCCTTCCCTGGGACCCTCAGCAATCAGCCCAGCGGTTTCCCCTGACTCTCAGTTTGGAGTTTTCAATTAACACTACAATGGTATTGTTGTTCTCCTGTATTAGATCATATGTCATGTAAATGAGCTTGAATATACGGTTAAACCTGACAAGGTGACTTAGGCCAAGGATACATGTGTTCAGTATTATAGCTTGATTGAGGTTAAATAATAATAATAAAAAAAGCCCTGACATGCTATAATGTTTTTATTATTTGGCTTATCAGTGGATTTTCACATTATGCTTTCATAAAACAAAATGTCATTTATAGTGGGGCGAGACGCTTATGAAAAGTGAGACACACGCAGACTCATAAATGGCTGACGGGATTAATCCCAGACTGGACAGTTTGATACGGCCAGCACGGCACCCGGAAGCTCTCTCTGTTGCTGTTTATTATTATTATTATTATTATTATTATTATTATTATTTTGTTTTTTTTTTAACTTGTTTTATTTTCCAAACTTCCTCTCCCTTCACACACATAAGCACTACCACATAATCACCCCCACTGGTAAGCACGGTGGTTTGATTTGAGATCAAGCAGTGAATGCAGCCCCTCGGTAGCTAATACCACATTCCCCCGTCCTCGGGGTGTCGTTATGCGTGGAGGAGTAGCTGGATCACTAAAGCATCGCCCGACAGCTATCGTCTCTCTGAATTAGACTCTGAGCCTATCGGGACAGGACACTTCTCTATCGCATATAGGTGCCGGAGACACTGACTGTCCCATGAATAAAGACCAATAGAGACATTTTGTACTCTACCCAAGAACATCCACAACCCTCATTAATGCTGGTGGGCCGTGCACTGCACAGAGATTTCCACGTTACTTACACCTCCGTTGCTTGCTGCAGTCTCTTAGAGAGCGGGACCATACTGTTAAGTCAGTTCAGTGAAATGTACTCTAGGATGCTGGTGCCTGGGGAAGACTTTATGTCTAGTGAGTATGTACATTACAAACACGAGGAAAGACGGGGCTCGTTTGTCCTGACAGCGTTAATAAGCTGCACTGCATGGATTAACAGTCTTACAATATTATGTGGATGAAGGAGAAATAGGGAAGCCGAAGATGAAGTTAGTCCTGAGACCTACACCTGAGCCTCTGTAAAAACTCAGATGTAGCAAATGGCAGGAGAGCTCATGCATATGTACGTGTAGCGGTGACTGGATGCAGGAAAATTTCACCGTAGCTATAAACATCGATGCAGGGCACAATTATAAATACTTTGATGAATCACTAGGGAGGCTCGATGTAACCATCGGTAAAATAACCACAGAAGATGCAGGGCAAATGAACCCATAAGCTTAAAGGGAGAAAGCACAGGTGAATCTATGTTGTAATTAGAGCACTGTCTCTTTCTTTCTGGCTCGTAGGCAGCCGTGCCGAGCCTCTATGGGGCACCAGACACTGGAAGGCCAAGTGGGTGCAGAGAGGAATAAGTCAGTCCTTTTCTCAAAAGATGATGGTGTCTAAACGTAAGTTCCAGAAACGCACCCACAGGTTCATGGGATGCATCAAAGAAAATGCACCACCAGCCTCCAAGAGGTTCTTCGCCTAGAGAAGATGGCTGTCAAACCTGGCAAGTTAAGCTTGATCCTGAGAACTC
The DNA here is from genome assembly GCF_014885135.2 of Alexandromys fortis. NCBI lineage: Eukaryota > Metazoa > Chordata > Mammalia > Rodentia > Cricetidae > Alexandromys > Alexandromys fortis. The sequence goes on from NW_026067905.1 coordinate 466,543, forward strand.
ACACAGTGGATGGAGAGAACTACGCCTGAAATGTCCTGAAATCCTCACACAAAAGAGGTGGCAGGTACATGCACACAAACATCTACACATGTGTGTGCACACATCCATTTTTAAAAAATGTAACACATTTTTTATAAAAGAAAAGAAAGTGCAACAGTCACAAAATTATACAGCAAATTAAACACCTATGATATAACTTCAAAACTACTGCACATACTCTGCATGCAGAGGGGGCTACAAGCTACGGTACTTAACTGTGAGAAAATATGGTTCAGATAAAGACATGGAGGCCACCGTGAGCACCAGTGAAGATTCAGGTCCTACAAACTGAAGACATGAAAGCATTAAATCTCATTCCTTACTCTTCCAGGATGCCATGGGTGTGTTTAACAATGATTTTTAAAGTTACATTTTACCCGGATACACCCATGCAGATCTTCCTAGAACCACATCACATGTTTATGGTCTATGGAATGGGACGTAATCTTCCCATGTATGACAACAAAATGCAGCCCATTATTTGCCAAGTGTGTAGCAGCATTATGAACACAATTATTTCACACTGTATGACCCTCCCCACGCTAGTGTAATGCACTCCCCTCCAACCAACAGTGTCCAAAACCATGAAGAAAATGGAAAGAGACAATTTCCATTCTAAACTCAATCCATCTTCCCAGGCCAGGTTCTGGGATCTAATGCGCTATATTAACAGTGGAAGTGTGATAAGAAAACATTTTTATTTTTGTCTGTTAATTTTTGAGACAGAGTTCTACGATGTAGCCCTGGCTAACTCACAGAGATCCACTTGCCTCCCTCTCGCAAGCGCTAAAATTAAAGGTGTGTATCACCATACCTGACCCAAGTTTTCTGTTAGGGAGAAATCAAAGGGCAAGTTGACTATGGCTAGTCAGTGTAAGTTTTAAGCCCTGGTGGTACCTTGATATTTGATAAGCAAATGTTCGGGGTTGGTCCCAGGACCTACATGGGTACCTACCTACACCTACACATACCCAAATCTGTTACCTAACAAAGTGGAGTGTATATTTTTCTGTGTTCTCTGAACAGCATCTCGGTTTAATAAGTAACAGAGAGTCAATGCTATGTGAGTAGTTTATAGAAAATGTGTTTTTTTTTCCACACTCAGTACCCATATAATTTATAATCCACAGCCTTCTGAATCTGAAGATACATCACCTTTGAATGGGAGCCCCTGACTTCATTTGCAAGGCAAAAAAATGGAGGTGTTTGCCTCTGTTCCACACTAAGGAACATGGCGTGCAGAAGGCATACCCTTAGAGTCACAGGCAAACTTAGTAACATCGCATACAAACCATTCCAACATTGCACCTTGCCCTATAAAAGACGTTCTATCCATTCTGTGCACCTGATGCTGCAACTGGGGACAAACTGGTAGTATGACTAATTTATTGCCATGTGGATCTTAAAGTAAGAAACACTCACGATCACAAATGCGCTGGTTTTAAACTCTACAGTAACTCTTGTAAGCAGCAAGGGGATCCATCTGAGTAAGGTGTTACGTATCCTGTGGAGTAGGACAGAAAGGAGAACTAACCTCATCTGCTCTAGGAGCTCAGAGGAGATGTATGTCTAGACAGATGAGTGACAGGAAGACTTACGAGACTCCAGGAAGGTCCACAAGGCAAGCCTCCTTGGGCTGTTTCCACAATAGCAACCAAAAGGCTACCAGTGCCACACCCAAAGACTGAACAGCATTCCTTATGGCTCGAGCATTCTACCTGGAGGTGGGAATCTTCCATCAGTCCGACCAATGTTTCCGATGTGGTGCTCAGGCTACCCCGCCAGTGGTTAGAAGAGGATTCTTGCCTAGAACCACAAATCAAATACCAGTTTCAGAAAAAGCCAGTTATGGTTTGGGCTATTTAGTACCACAAATAAAACATTGAAGCCATGATAGAAATGAAATGCAAACAGCTTTGCCTTAATTTGCATGTAAGGGCAGATACTTCTTAATCTAAAACATCAAGGTGCATAAACAAACAAGCACCTTTCGCTAGAGGGATTTGCAGGTGTTATTTGAGCTTCTCTGAAATAGAAAGAGAAAGGCAGGGACAACTCTATTTTGCATCCTATAAAATGTAGAGTGAGATCACTCCACATTAGCTATGTCTTTGCCCAGAAGAAAATTTTACCACATCGGTAGTTTATGGTCCTGAATACTGTCATAGGCTTCTGTTGCCGTGAAAACTACCATGAACAAAAGCAACTTGGGGAGGAAAGGGTTTATTTTGTTTACAGTTCCACATCACTGTCCATTACAGAGGAGTCAGTGCTGGAATCTGGAGGCAGGAGCTGATACAGAGGTTATCCAGCAGTGTTGCTTACGAGCTTGTTCCCCATGGCTTGCTCAACCTGCTTTATTATAGCATGGAGGACCCGCCCAGGGGTGACACCATCTAAAATGGATTGGACTCTCCCACATCAATCAGTCTAATGATAGGATTACCCACGGGCCATTCTGGTGAAAGCATTTCTCCATGGAGGTTTCTGCTTCCCTGGTGACTCTAGTTTGTGGCATTTGACAAAAAGCTGACAACTGAAGTGGTGAGCACTGCCCCTCACAGGCGGTCCCAGAGCAGGCAGCAAACTACCTCCACCATATTGAAAGGCCAAGAAAGGCGGAGCCAGCATCCATTCTTCAGGATGATACCGAGCTATCTGACACCCATGGAGAGGGGGCTTTCTACTCTTTGATATTTGGGGGTCACAGATACTTGCAATAAAAACTTGAAGAAATCTCATGGGGAGCCTCCAACAATGCCAAGAGGTTTATTGTCACAACTAAACATGGATTTGTTCTACTTTCTAACAAGAATGTCACATTTCACATAAATGCTGAAGGATCTCCTCAACTGCACCACCCCTTCTAAATGTTAGAAGGTGAGAGGAAGAGGAGCAACAGCTGCCAAAGGGTTCTCTGCTCCTCTGCAATGGTAAGTACTCCATCAGTGGCAGGTAGACCACCCACTAACTGGCGGGCCTCACCCATTGACCTTTGGAGATGCAAAAAGGGACCCACGGCAAAAGAGAAAAAAAAATCTAAACTGCATAGCAATTAAGAAATGAGCAGATTTAATTCGAGAAGTATTGTCTTCTTCAAAATGACACAGATATCTGACGCCCATGGGGGGCTTTCTACTCTTTGATATCTGGGGTCACAGAAGTGTAATATGGTTCTCACACACTGGGGAGAACTCAACACTGAGGCTGTTAAGGCATTAACTGAGAAGTTCATGCAGCTGAGGGCACCTGCTGCTCTTTCAGAGGACTGGAATTCAATTCCCAGCATCTACAATGAGGGGCTAACAACCTGTAAGTCCAGCTCCCAGGGAACCTAGACCTTTGTCTGACCTTCACAAGTACACACACACACACACACACAGAGAATCATACACTGACATAAATAAAAATTAAATATTTTACAGTATTGTATCAACCTGTAATCAAAGACTACTCATTCATTTCCTGATGGCTCAGACCCAAATAATCATATAGAAACTATATGAATTACAATACTGCTTGATCTTTTAGCTCGGGCTACTTATTAACTAACTTTTACATCTTAAATTAATTCATTTATATTAATCTGTGTATCAGCAGGAGGCTGTGACTTACTGGTAAGGATCTGACATCTGTCTTCTTCAGCAGGTTCATGGCATCTCCCTGATTCCACCTACTCTCTCCTTGTATATCTGTTCAGATTTTCTGCCTGACTTTATTCTGCCCTGCCATAGGCTGAAGTAGCTTTATTCTTCATCAACCAATAAAGCAACACATATACAGAAGGACACTTCACATCGTAAACCTCTGATTCTCTAATAGTCTCTCTCTCTCTCTCTCTCTCTCTCTCTCTCTCTCTCTCTCTCTGTGTGTGTGTGTGTTTGATTCCCCTCTCCTTCTCCCTGTGTGTGTGAGAGCTTTCTAGATTTTGAAGGTTTTTAATTAGTTAACTCNATGCATCTCTTTAAAATAAGAAAATATGGATTAAGGCTTTTCCTTTTATTAGCTGCCATTCTTCCCTACATGCAAGAAAACACATCTAATAACCATTTGGATGCAGTACTGTACGTGGTTTGATTTAAACCAAAGCCACAGTTTGCAAAAGCAATTCGAGTCAGTTGTCTTGAATACCCTTTTGTTGACTTCTTCCCATCCAGTTGACCTGTCTTCTTCTGTCTCATGCCTTTAAGCTCTTGTTTGCATCCTTCCATGCTTATTTCCAGGTCCACACCCACTCCATGGGCATCATCAGTGGCTCATCAGTGTCTAAATGCTAGACACGGACACATTAGTAGCTCTGAACCTATAGATCTCACCCAAAATGCTCTCCTGAAAGTCGGAAGAGACTCTCTTCCTATCACATGACCCTCTCGACGCTGCCTTCCTGCTACAGATGACTCAGGAGCATGTCAAGCAGCTGTGAGGTGAGCATGGATGCAGACTAGTTGCCTTACCCTTTCTAGTCTTTTCCATGAATATCATACATCAAAGGCCTTCCCTCACCAGGTTACCTCATCCTCTTGCTATGACCCTTTACTTATGCGGCTGTCACCATGGTCATAGTCCTGTTTCCTGATTCACTGCAACAAACACTGAAGCCATTTACACCCATCCGTGGTGCTTGTCCCTTAACCTTTTTGTTCTCTGTGGCACCAGATACTGAAACTCTGTTAACCACACCTTCCAAGGCTCCCCCACTCTGAGGATGCGCTCCCGTTCTTCCTCCCTCTGATGGTTTCCCCCATCATCCTGTATTTCTGCCAGAGAGAACTTCTGGCTTTCCCCTTAGTCCGTGTCACGTAGTTCATGCCTTCGCATCTTTCATCTCCAGCCACCTCTGCCAGAGATCTGTCAGGTTCTGTGGGGTCGCTCGAGGTGGTATGATTTCTAGGCTTCATCTTCTTCCCCCACCTGGTGGCAGTGCTGTGGTGCAAGTGGGGTGGGGGGAGCCAAGAGAGTGCAGAAGAAGGCATCTGTGCCAGTGCACTGCCAGCCATCGCGTTCTCAAGCAATGCCTGCAAAGACTTGGCCACCGTCAACCGGGACTCAAAGAGGCTCCATTAAAGTCACAGGTGTTTCTGAGGATGATCCAATGGAGCTGAGAGGAAGACACAAAACTGGAAATAAAAACCTGTCATGCCTTTCTTCTTGCCTCTGGATGCCAAGGTAAAAGTGGGAGCCATCTGGATGGCTCGGAAGACACCGTACACTCTACCCCATGCATGTTTCTGCCCACACCTTGTTCATCCATTGCTCCCTGCTATATAAGTCCTCACGGCAAGTTCCCTTCCCCTCACCTGAGGCCTGCTTCTCCAAGCTCATGATCTCATGGCAGCAATACCCTTATGGTTGGAAAACAGCTCAGTGTGGAAGGCTGACCGCAAATTGTCCTTCTTGATTTCCCAGATGCCTAGTCACTCTGACTTTGACACTACTGTAAGTGTGTTTTAGATTGTCCTGGGTCAGTAAGTTCTCTCCACCAATGAGCATAGCTATTACCTCCTCCTTTGGAACGTAATGTAGTAACCATCACCACAACCACTAAGACCACGATAAGCTTCGACTTAGCCCCTGGATCAGGCGGGAAGCTTGTTTACAGTGCCCGACTTCTTCATATGCCTGAGCCTGAGCTTGGACAGCCAGATGGAGTCGTCTGTGCTCTGTACAGATCCACCTTCCAGAGGAGCTGCTTGGGCATGTCATCATGGCAGTAACAGCCTTTTGGAGACAGAGTCCACACACAGGAGCACTGGAAGCCTGGGCTCTGGAGGGAGATGGTGTTGACTGCCAAGATCAACAAAGGCATAGTAGCATCAAAGGTTGGAGAAGAGATTGTTCCCTCCTTAGATGGTTGAACACTACATGTAGTGGTGATGGATAACAGATGTCTTCATCTGCTGAGAAAATGCAGGACTGAATCCACCAATAGGTCCACACTCACATGGACCTGTGTCTGCTAAATAGAGCCTAAACATCAGAATCCCAGGAGCAACTGGTCTGTATAGACCAGAAATAAATCCAAGAATCCAAAACTTCATCGTTTAGATGGGAAATGAACACAGACATCGGGGTCTATGTAAACAGAAGTTTCTGTCACGCCTGGTTCCGCAGCCATTCATTTCCAAAGAAACACACAGAGGCTTATATTAATTATAAACTGTTTGGCCTATTGTTCAGACTTATTACTAACTAGCTCTTACAACTTAAATTAATCCATAATTCTTGTCTATGTTAGCCATGTGGCTTGGTACCTTTTATCTGGAAGGAATTCTCATCTTGCTTTCTCTGTGTCTAACTGGTGACTACAGACTGAGACTTTCCTCTTACCAGAAATCTTAGTCTGATTGTCCCGCCTATACATCCTACCTGACTACTAGTCAATCGGCATTTTATTAAACCATTATGAGTGACAAATCTCTACAGTATATGAGACCATTTCCTACAGTGGGTCTAAGGCCAAGAATTGAATAAAGGAGCCACTAACACAAGACCAGGAAGAATGAACCAATAACCCAAGTAAGAGTCCAATAACAGCTGGAATCAGTGGATATCAAAGGCAAAGCCTCCAAAAAAAGGGGGGTGATCTAAAAAAGGACCTCAGATATGGTAAGGCAGGTTGATTTTTGTTTATTCATATATGAATGACTGAACAGTAGCTGATTGAGAATTAGAGGCACATATTGACCCATTGAGCAGGACACTGCATTATCCTGAAGTTATGTGGTACAGAGCATTCACAAAGACATTCATTTGACACCAGTTCTTGCAGCTCAGAGCTAGAACAGTGTCTGCTGCATTCTGATGCTCTATATACTCAATGGGTTTATTCACTGACCAACTGGAGGAATGAATGCATGCAGTAAGCTTTTGGCTTAAAGTTAGGTCAGTCCATCCCTGGCATTGAGAGACAATGGAGAAAAGTCTACTCCACTAAGACAACTGATAGCCCAGAGCACTGGGATCATGAACTCATGAGACTCGAGTTTTTTTATCAATGACTTTATTGGCCTCTCGCTCAGTCCCTAGGATTTCACACACCAGTCACTTAGTAATAGTCAAGTATTCAATTGCACTTTCAAAGAGCCAGAAATAATGTCAATGAATGCAAATGAATTATACAGTTAAATCTGTATGTTTATTGGGGCTCCACACATGTGACAAAGGATGAATACCTCTACTGGAGGTGCCCTTAAGTCAGGGCCTGCATCTGTGGTCCTGAGGAGTGATTAGCAGTCCACCCTTGATGAGCAGTGGTGCAAATAGGAAGGTGCACATCCACCTCTGTGTCATTAGATGCAGGATGCTTCTTGTCTGACTTCTCTGACTTTCAATACAGTCAGAGACAAGAAGACTTCACTCTGACACTTCCCATTAGTGCTGGTGGAGTTTTGTGGGTTTGTGTTTTTTTTTTTTCAGTGACATTCACAGAATCAAGGGACCAGAGGGATGACTCAGTGGTTAAGGGCACTGGCTACTCTTGTGGAGGACCTGAATTCAGTTCTCGGCACCCACATGGCAGCCCATAACTGTTCATAATTCCAGTTCTGGGACATTGATGCCATCTTCTGGCTTTTGTAGGCAATGCACATACATGGTACGCACAGACAAGAAGGCCAAAGTTCACACACATAGAAATAAACAGTTTTTGTGAAAGTCAAGGTTGTAAAAATACAGATTTCAAATACAACGAGAGTATTTCTAAACAGATGACTCTGGTGTTGATCCAAACATCTGTCAATTTGTCCCCGTTTTCTGCCACCTCCAGAATCACTGTTCTGTAGCAGACTAGTCCCCTGGCACTGTGACAAGAAGGAAGGGGAACAGCAAACAGCCTGTAGTAATGAAAGCATCTCCCTCCAGAGGACCACTAGGAGGTGAGCCAGTCCCAGCAGAGGGCAGTGTCTTGCATCACGTGGTATGAAAATGTCTATGGGGGAAGTTCCCCCAGTGGGATCCTCTGCTCTGCAGGGACTCACAGGACTCCAGCCCCAGGCTGCTCCATCCATTTCTCTTGGGTGTCAGAAGACCTCTACCTGATGCTACTTTATTATTGATCTGCTTATTGGTGTCTATTCTTTGACTTTAGCTTGGTACATACTTAATAAGCTCACTTGATGCTGGAAGCACGCTATCTACCATAGAAAATTCTCCGTACAGGGCAATATACAGCGTCTTAAACAAATCTCTAGAGGGTTTGCGGTGTAGAAACATAATATGGGCTTTATATTCATGACCTAGTATCAAAGTAATCAGTTCCTGTGAGCTTAAGCACTCGTTCTTCAGCAGTTGAGGAAATCATTTGTATGCACTCTTTCTGCGAGCATGAGAGTGTGCGAGGCTGGGTGGTTATATCTTACAGTTTCACACATGAGACATTCGGGAGCTCTTACAACAACCTCACATTGCTAAATGGCATTCTTGTAGATATTACAAAAAAATCTTTTCCCCATTCCCTTTGTACTTTGCTATTATACAGCAGAGATCAAAAGCTTGGGTCGGCTCCACTGCTAACATGGTTTTGTAAGTGAAGTTCTATCAGAATGTCTTGCCTTTTCAAAACTGGACCGAAAATCTGCTGGAAATCTCATTCTTCCCATATTTGGTTAATCATTCCCAGCTCACATCCCAAAGCATCAAAATCACACGAAATGGTAGAAAGTTAACAGGGAGGTAGTTATTTAGCTATGTGGGTGTTTCTCAAACTTTTGATTCATGTGAGGAAATCTGAAAACTGCTTCATCAGATTTTCATAAAAGGCAAATAATTCTGCCAAAGTCACAGCATGATGATATAAATATGGGTATTGACAACTTAAGGGAGACCGTCCGAGCATCAATCTAATTTACGCCAGCTCTTCTTGACATGGTGATCATTTACTGTTAGGTGACCTGAGACAGGACCGCTGGGAGGGCTGGACAGTGAAGACAGCTAATAGACAATCAAATGTAGCGTGGATTTATAGAGATGCACCATCAAGCTTAGCTACACCTAACCCCTCACCGTGTGAAATATTCTGAGCTGCTGAGACATACGAACCAAGTCTGGTCTAATTACAGAGCTGACTTTGAACCTCACCAGACAGTGACAGAGATGGTGACAGAATGAGGAGACAGTGTGCTGAGGAGTGGGAGAGAAACATATGGGCGCATTAGATCCAGAGATAAGAAAATAGCCCAGTAGGATGGTCCATGCCTGCGGTCCTAGCACTCGGGAAGCTGAGGCAGGAGAACAGAGATGAGTTCAAGGGCAGATTGGCTACATAAATCAGCTTCAGGGCTGTCTCAGTAAAAATAAAAAATAATAAAAATAATAAATATAAGAAACCGAAGCTCTCACACTAAGGCTACCCGCCCAGAGCGGTGAGCCTCAAGGTCCTCAGTTAAGAGAGCCCGGCACCCTCAGCCTGGGCTCCAGGGGCTCCTGTGTTCTCCTGGATCCTGCACTGCCTGCCCCGTCCTTCCTTCTGTCCCTGGATCACTGGGCTACCAGGCGGCCCTGTTTAGGTGCTGAAGAGTTCCATCTGGACAGGTGAGTGTGTGCTATCCAGGGGC
>NW_026067905.1:482268-499828 GCF_014885135.2 Alexandromys fortis
CTTTGGACTTTCCACAGGGCAGGGAACCCTGACTGCCCCTCAGTCTGGAGATGGAGGGGGAGAGGAGTGGGGGGAGGGGGAGAGGAGATGGAGGTGGGGGGAAAAGGGAGATGGGGAGGGAAATGGGAGGCGGGGAGGAGGCAGAAATCTTTTTTTTCAATAAAAAATTATATTTAAAAAAATAAAATAAAATAAAATAAATATAAGAAACCATAAAACTGGACAGAAACCATTTACTCCACAAGAATTTCAGAAATAACTGCCTGGTTTCCTATTTTAGTGGTGTATTCATTAAGAATTCTCCAGAAAAATGGAAATTTCAGATACTACACGAGAAGGCATTTATGTTAAGAACTAGCTCATGTGATTATTGAGGTGGAGGAATCCCATGAGATGCTGTCTCTCAGCTGAAGAACTAAGGAATCCGAAGGTCCAGTTCTGAGGGAGTCTAAAGGCCTGAGAGCCAGGAAGCTAACAGGGACCAACAGCCTGTGAGCCCTCCATGGTAGCTTTCAGAGCCTAAGGTCTGAGAACCCAGAGTTCTGGTGTCTGGAGGCAGGAGAACAGGAATGCCTCAGCTTGACACTAGGAATCAAATACGCCTTTTGTGCTATCAGGCACTCGAAAGACTACTTGGTGCCTGCCATATTGGCAACAACAGTAGATCTTCTTTACTGAGTCTCTTAATTCCAGAATTAACCTCCTGAAAACAGTGTCCATCCACCTGTCTAAATACCCTCTAACCTAGCCACGCTGACACAGAAAACAAGCCCCGCGACCAGCTACTCGTCTCCTCCATGGATGATGACTTGTGTTATATTTGGATGATGTGGAGCACACTAGACATGCGGAGCACAAGTTAATGGTCAGCCCTGGAAGCTTCAACTGCGTCCGTACCTGCTAGACACTGCGTAGCTCACCAAGCACTTATTAGTGTCTATCTTGCATCTAATGATGGGCTCAGTGCCCCATAATAAAAAAAAATCATCAAAGTCCTTGATTTTAGGGTTTATAGTCTCAAGGGACAGAGCCATTTCCATAACAAAGGGGTTATCAGAATACAACCAATATCAGGACCACAGTGGTAAACAGAGGACCACGGTGGTAAAGCAGTAGACCATGCTATCTAGGAGGGATGAAAAGGGGGAAGGGTCTCAAGCAAGGCTTTCAAGGATGAAAAGTGAAGGGACTCCCGGAAGATGAAGTGTGCGCAAACACAGGGCAGAAACAGCAGGCTGTAGGAGGCCAGCAGGATGTTCGTTTTGACTCAGATACATAAGCACTGAGATATAATTCTGTGCCCAAGAACTTGTATGTGTGTGTGTGTGTGCGTGCAAGTATGTGCATTTGTGTGCATGTGTGTGTGTGTGTGCGCGCGTGTGACTTAGAAGAGTGCTTGCCTTTCAAACAGAGAACCTATGTTCAATCCCTACAACTTAACTATATAAAAACACCAAGCACGGTGGTGTGAGTTTCTCATCCCCGCAATGGCAAGGTGGAGACAGAGGGTCCTTGTGTCTCACTGGATGACCAGCCTCGCCTTCATGTGTGTGTGTGTATGCACATGCATGCCTACACATACATGCACATGCACACACAAACACTTAAACACACATGCAGAAACAAAATCAAATCTTATTTTAATAATAAAAAAGATACTGATCCTGAAGCCACGGAGGCCAGATTAATATTCCAGGAGTGAACAGAAACACAGCAGCTGGGAAGACTCTCCCACCCAGACCAGGCCTCAGTCCCACCTCAGTGCAGTGACCACTGAGGCCGAGAACTCCTGGATTTCCATAAAGCAGGAAGGCATTAGAGAGCACCTCATATCAACACCAAACCTAAGAAGCCCAACCCATGCTGTAAAGTTTGAGGCCTGTCAGAGAGGAAGGAAAATGATGTTTGGCTGATGGGCCACTCAGAGGCACCACGACACAAAGTGTTACCTAACACTAAGTCAGCGGTAAGCACTCACTAAGCAAATGGAAAATTAGTAATTGTCATTGCCCTCGGATCCATGCCCTTGCTTCACGGTATTTACAAATCATTCCTACTAATTTATCACTTTTAATAGGAAACAGTTAACTTAAAATACTGTAGAGTAATCAAACTGAGCTTATTTAATTTTTTTTCTATAAATCAGACTTTTATTTGGTCGTGTTGCCCTTTACCCCAATTAATCCAAATCAGTGGGCTTTTACGGTAATTGGGAGTTCTGCATCCTTGCCATTTTCTCTGACCCTCTGAGAGCTTGAGGTGACACTTGGAGCATTGCCAAGCATGGGTACCTTTAGTTTCTCCTCTAGTCTTCCTGCACACAATAGAAGTTTACGTTGTCAAGTTCAAACTGTCTCCCTGAACACTCCTTGTCTTTGACGCCTGTATCAAAGTCTTGCCCTCTCCTAACACGCGTTACCCAGCAAATCCTTAGAGAGAAATGAAGCAAATGTGTGGTCCTTGTCTTTACTCATGTCAAACACCAGCCACAGAGCTTAAGGCCTGTTCAACCTCTCGTCCAGCTTGGTCAGTCAGCTAGGAAAACCCCACCCAAACTGCTGCTCCTGTTCTGCCTCCCTGCCTTACCAGAGCACCAGCTCTTACCTTCCCTGGTCCACACTGATGTAAAGGACCCACTTTCAACATTTTTCTTCTCTAAATTTAGCTGCTTAAACTTTCTCCTCCACCCACGGTCGCTTTTCTACTGAGAACTTTTTATGTGACCCAAAATGCACAGGTATGCCAGCTAGATATACTGTCAAACACTTGCTGATAATAGAGCATAAATGGATTTATCGTAAAGTAATTAGTCTTCACAATATCTATGATTTACTATTTATTAAAAGTGAAGGCAAATCTGCATGCTAATGCAGTGGGTGTTCTTGTGGGTCTAGATAGAATATGATTCACAGATACAGCAACTGGGACTGGATAGGTGGCTCAATGGTTAGGACACTAGCTGTTCTTCCAGAGGAACTGAGTTTGGTTCCCAGCACCCTCATAGCTGCTCACAACCAGTTGTAATTCCAGTTCTAGATCATTCCATATCTTCTTCTCGTCCCACAGGTACTGGATGCATGGGGTTGACATGTATACAGGCAGTCAAAAACACTCACAGAGAAATAAAATTTAAAATAATCCTTTGAAAATTGGATAACGACATGGTGAGAAATGAGGACGGAAAAAGAATAAAACTTCATTTTCTCCAATTAAACCGTATGTTTCTGTAAGAGCAGAAAACTGTGTACAGTCAGAAGACCGAGGCGGAGAACACAATGCTGCATTTGAGCTGAAGGGCCCAGGGGGTGTGCCCTGGAGGTGTGAGGTGTGATGGCAGACGCGGTGTGAAGTGTGAACTCTGTGCTGAGAACCCAGGCTACAGGGGAGCCCCATGATGTCATATGGGTGAGTCCTGCCAGAAACACCTCAGAGGCGTTATGTGTTTGCTTTGGAATTGATCTTCGATCGTGGCTCATTCGGAAACCTTTGCAATGTTGTCACATTTCATGACCTCCACATGAAGTCATAAACTCCCACATGGGTCACAACCCATAATTTACAAATCCATCTTGGATTCAGTTGCCTTTTTTTCTTAAACGTAATTGACTAGATAATATCTTTCAGTGGCTCCAAATCCACTCAGAGGTTTGACATTCTTTAGGAACCCAAAGACAAACTCTTTTTCATGGCTCAAATAGCCTTTTATCATGTAGTCACAAGTCCCTTTCCAGACATGTTCACACCTCTGTTCTGCGGGGTTTTACCCCTCTACCTGGAACTCTCTTCAACCCGCAGACCCACAAATGTCCCCCACCTTAAACATGGGGGAAAGGAGCCATCTGCAACGAGTAGTGTGGACTTCAGTGAGCTGCAACCTGCCTGTGTGGTCAACAGTTACACCTGCCTCCCGTCTCCAGCTCCTCCTTGCTGTGGGACATGGGACCTCAATGTCTTCTGTATCTAGAAAGATGCTTTCAGGGGCATTGCTGTGCAGCTTAAATGATGGCATTGTTGAAGCCCTCAGTACAGAGCTGATAGCACAGTTGCCCACCTGTAAACACTTAGGTACCATCTGTCCTTTAGAAGTGCTTCCATTCTGTCAACATCTCTTTACGATGAGCTGGCATAGTCTCCTAGTGCTCAAGGGACGTTACGTATACATTTCCGCAGCTCTTCCTCTAAGGCAGGGTGCTTACTTCTCTGAAAAAAAACCCAGTGACCCAAGCACTTAGCACTGACCAGGTACTCACTTTTGAAGGACCCTTTCACGTATTTGCCTATCATTTCATTTAAGACTCGGAAGCTCCGCCAGGGGGGAGTGATCGGTACCCCTATAGGAGTGATTAGGAAAGAGACTAGGCAACCTGCTCAGTGCCACTCTGAGACCAGGGTTTGAAGTTAAGAAACCTTCCTCAAAATGCAGTTCATTCACCATTGCAGAGCCCACTGGAACACGGGTTCTTTGAGCATGGGAACTCTCGTCTTCCTTTCTCTCTCTCCTTCTCTGGCTTATTCTCACTCTCTCATGTCTCTTTCATCTCCATGCTAGTAGTACACATATTCTTCCTGAAGATAAGATGCCTTTGTCCAGAAGCCCCCAAAGGTTCCAAGCAGCCACTGAACCTGAAGATGGCAGTATGGAAACCGCCCTTCTCCACCCCACCCACCCTCTTGCAATCTGTATACTCAACACCCCTGGTCCAAAGCAAGCACAGGTATAGACCCTCATTGCAGCAAATGTGGCCCAGCACCCCACCTGCCCTGCAAAGGAAGCAATAGACACCTCTGCGGATTGAGAGCTCACATCAAAAGGCAAGGACAATACCCTGTGTGCATGCCGGCCTTCGGTATGTGAAATGCTCCCGCGGTATTCTAATTGCAATTGCCGTGCTAGCTCCAAAGAAAATTCCTTCTGCTAGTAGAGTGCTTACCAAGGTTTTAGAAATTCTGGAAGAAACACACATCACAGTTTCTATTCAGAGACATGGCAATAAAGAAGCAACCCTTTTTTAAATGCTTTAGCGGGAAACAGTATACTTGCCACGTGTTAAGTTTTTACAAACTGGCACCCCTGTGCACTTGCCCAGAGAGGTGGCATCAGAAAGAAAATCCCTGGACACACACTCCTTCATCCAGTTCAGCTACCTGTCCACTTACATCTATAAAGCAGGTAAAAGTGTGTTAAGGGTTGCTTTGTACAGTTTAAATCACTCTGAACCTGAGCATTTGGGTAAAATGTGTATCTGTTATTAGCATCATCCGTAAATGTCTAATTCAAGACACAATGGCTTCATACTGCCTGCACTCTGCCTGGGTCTGAGGTCATATCAGCGGCATGTTCATGTACAGAGCATTTTCGAACTATATGATGCGAGCAGGTCATTAATAAAAACTGAAAAAGCAAAAGAGGCCCATAATTAGCTCCTAAGGTAACTTTGAATGTAACATTTTCACCTCGGACGCAACACCATTAAACCAAATGACTGCGGTGTACTCTAATGCAGCCTGAGCATCATCCCACTGCAGTTAAACCTTGGCAAATGGAAAGACATTCAAACAGCCGTGTGTTGTGATTCATGGAACCAAAGGGCAGAGACGAATCAATAGAGATAGTTAGTTACTGCATTAAAAATGATAACCAACAACGGCAACAGTATCCCCAAGGTTACCTTGAGAAGAGCCAAGGGGGGCTTAACACCATTGCTGAAAATAGGGCCAAGGGGTCAGGCTTGAGTTGAAAGCTCAATAATTCTTTTTAGAAGATTTGGGCAAAACTAAAATGAAGCAAATAGGTAATCACTGTTAGCAAACTGTTTCTGAAGGTATAACGTAAAGGTTTGCTGGTCTTTTAATATTACAGGTAGCCAGAGATGTTGACTACTCCACTAATGAAGTGCTAAGTAGGGCTTAATCCAGCTGATGGAAGGGCAAATGCTGAGGGAGAACAGAACCCAGGATGTTATAGTCAGAATCCAAGTGTTACTGTTGGAGCACAAAATGCCTTCGGTAGGCTCATGTATTTGAACCCTTGTTTCCCTGCTGATGGCTCTGTCCTGAGAAGTCTGTATTATATGGAGCTTTGCTGGAAGAGGTGGAGCATGGGGGGAGGCCTTGGTTGTTTATAAATCTATCCTGCTTCCTGTCCACTTTCTGCTTCCTGTTCTGTGGAGATGTGAGAAGGTGAAGAATCTCAAGGGTCCACCTTGAGATGAAGCCACCTATGCCGTGCCTCCTCTACTATGGTTAACTGTGTCCCTTCAAACCATGAGCCGAGTGAATCCTTCATCCCTTAGGTTGCTTTTCTTGATATTTTGCCAGAGTAAATCAGTATATAGCTTTTTAAATTTTGGGGGGGAAATGTACTAATCCAATGACACAGGAATAAAGATGTAAGTTAGCCTCACTCTTCATATTTTAACTATACTTGATAACTCATCTTTGAACAAATCTAATTTGTAGAGGAAATTATCATGGTTGTTTCAACCCTTCAGTGGCTCTCTGGATAATATATTGGCATAAAGAATGCAAGCCATAAATAATCACTCTTGTTGTTCATCCAGACAACAATATATTGATAGAATTGTATAATGCTGCTCAACACAAGAGGAAATACCCTTCATATATTTTCAGTGATAAAATTCTAGAATCATGCAGCAGGATGAATCTTTTAAAATAATTTCATCCAGTCATTTCTTTTATAATGCTCTTTCCTCAACCTATTAGTGAAGTGAAATGTAAGTTTACTTGTTTTTTGCATTGATACTTTCTAGTACATTTATAATGTGATTTCAACATTGACAAATTTTGTACAATGGTAAAGCAACATCAAAGAAATCAAAAGATTTTTTATAAATGTTACGAATTTAGATGATCATTCATGCAATGGCCACAACAAATAGTATCATTCAAGCATGACAAGGCTTCTCATCACCACCACAGAGTCTGGGCTTTACTTTGGGTACCTGCATCAATTGAGACACTTTCTGAATTACTGTCTTCAGTACAATCCAGTTGAGAAGGGAAGTCCTTTCAGTGGAGTTTCAATTTAACAAAGAAAAACAAAGTTCTTATTACAGCCCAGAAAACTAAGGGCATATTCATGCTGACCTAATCAGGACAACCTGAGTACACAGTTTGCTTAACTTACTGAATTTCTTCTCTGAACTGAATAATTTTTGAAAATGGACTCTTCAGTTCCTATTGTAGAGGTTTGCAAGCTGAAATAACTTGATAGCAGTGACTCTCAGTAACTGAGAATGCCACAGACTCCTTTGACAATCCCATCAGAGCTGCAAGCTCATTTTCCCTGTGACTATCCAATCAGAGGGCAGACTCATTCTCCCTGTGACTATCCAATCAGAGGGCAGACTCATCCTCCCTGTGACTATCCCATCAGAGCTTCAGGCTCATTCTCCCTGTGACTATCCAATCAGAGCTGTAGACTCAGCCTCCCTTTGACTGACTATCCAATCAGAGCTGCAGACTCATTCTCCTACACAAGCATGAAAATACAAAGGTTTGACTGCTGTTTCAGGGTTACTGAGGAAAACTTGATTACAGACATGTTGGACCCTTACCCTAGGATGAGTTGGCATAATTTGAAATTTTTCATTTTAAAGTCAAAACACTAAAATTTGAAATGTGTAACCCCCCCCCCAGTTTCTTTTATTTTACTTCATTTGCTAACATACAAATGATGACAGCGAGGGTTTTGGTCAAGGCTCAATGTATGAGAGTGAGTTGTGGCTTAGAGGAGCTGGCCTTTATACTTTCTCTTGCACTGTAAAGCCATAATAGTGCTGAAATTTGGAAACATAAAAACAGGCAAAAAGTCAAATTTGGCAGATTCTGCTTTACACAAAGTTTTATCTGGTGTAGGAGGTCCTTCTTTCTATATGTTGCTTTCATTGGTTAATGAATAAAGAAACTGGCTTGGCCTGATAGGGTAGAACAGAATTTAGGTAGGTGGGGAAAACTAAATGGCATGCTAGGAGAAAGGAGGCAGTCAGAGAGACTCCACGGATCTGCTAGAGACAGACATGCCGAATTTTCCCTGGTAAGCCACTGCCACATGGTGATACACAGATTAATAGAAATGGGTTAAACTAAGATGTAAGAGTTAGCCAATAAGAACTTAGAGTTAATGGGCCAATCAGTGATTTAATTAATACAGTTTCTATATGGTTATTTCAGGGCTAAGATAGCTGGGAGGCCAGAATGAACAAGCATCTTGCTCCTTGCAACCTTTATCAGTATTTTTAAGATTTATTTATTATGTATACAATACAATGCTACGCCTGCATGCATACCTGAAAGCCAAAAGAGGGCAGAAGATCTCATTACAGATGGTTGTGAGCCACCATGTGGTTGCTCGAATTGAACTCAAGACCTCTGGAAGAACAGCCAGTGCTCTTAACTGCTGAGCCATCTCTCTATCATTCTGTTTTATCAGTTTTAAATTGTAAGTAGGCTACTTAAATCTATTAACCTGGCTAAATGTGAAGTAGTTCCAATAATTTACCAAATTATTGTGTTGGTTTGAATGCCACCACCAATAACAAATCCTTCTTGTGTTTCTGACTTTTCCAAGCAAATTTTGCATATTTGTAAGTTTACATCCATATTCAGTAAAGTTGAGTATATCTTGCTGTAACTTGCAGATTTGAGCATCTTCAAAGAAAATGTCATTTGAAGAACACCCCATGCCCACTTCCACCTGCTAGAATATTTGATGAGTTGAAGTGGAATCTACCCAATCTCTAGGCTTCTTGGCCCAGTTCTAGCAGTGAAGAATCTCCTTCATGGAGGCATTTATTCTAACAACCAGCCAACAGCTTTCTGTTAAGAGCATCTGGTCCAAGGTTGTACTTGAATATGTACAAATACATCCAAGCTAAAGAGCTTCTGGTAATAAAGTACTAGTTAAGTGGTTCAGAGCATACATTGCTTTCACAGAGAGCCTAACCAAGTCTCCAACAACTTTGTCAGGCACTACAGCCTGTAATTTGAGCTCAAAGGAATGGGCACCCTCTTCTGGCCTCCATGAGTATCACACTCATGTGCACATACCCATACACTGACATATATACAAACTGAAAATAAAAACAAACATAAATCTTGAGATTGGAGAGATGGCTCAGTGGTTAAGAGCACTGGTTGCTCTTCCAGAGAACGCAGGTTCAAGTCCCAGTACCCAAATGACAGCTCAAAACCATCTATAACTTCAGTTTCAGGGGATCCAGTGCCTTCTTTGGTCCTCTATGGGCACCAGGCACACACATGGTGCACAGACATTCATGCAGGCAAAATGCCCATATACATAAAAATAAATAAAGTATATCTTTTAAAAAAAATCTTTGTGTATGCATTTCATTTTACTGTACATTAAAGATAAAACCAATTACATACTGGTGAGACAGATGTGCTTATAAAAACATAAATCCTTTAAAGATAAACAAATTTGACAATTTACACGCTGAGGAATGACAAGAAGAACACAAGCTCTCTGTAACAAAGCATTGTCTATATAAGGTCAGAGAACATGCTCTGTGCCGTAAGATCTTTGAGGTTGCCTGAGGCGGCGGGATGCACCCTGCAGAAGATGGGAGGCAGGGGTGTGTGCTGATCCAAGGCTGCAGTGAAGTTGCATAGTGCACCAAAGGTGAGTCCTGCCAATCACACCTCAGATCCATTGCAAGTTTCCAATTGGTTCTTATTCACTGTCTGTTCAGAAACCACTCACTCTTTATTTCTTATTTTATTATGCTGTGCAACATAAGGTCATTTTCTGTAAGTGCATGAAGTACTTGGAGCACATCTATACCTCATACCTCATTCCCTCCACGTCACGTGCCTCTCCTGTTCTTTCACCTTACACCCCACTCCCCTCCCTACCTCATACACCTCCTCTCTTCCCCTCACGCCCTGTTTCTGTCCCCCACCTCATAAGCTTCTCTCCCTGCCCCCTCCATCCCCTTCCCATTTGTCCCCTTTGTCCCACTAGATGGTTTTGCTGCCTTCAAGTCATCTCTGCACATATGGTTTTAGATATTACCATAAAATCTAGGACCTGTGTGCAAATGAGAGAAAACACGGTAGCTGTTCTTCTGAAACTGACTTAGTTCGGTTAATATTTTAGCTCTGGGTTCATCAATTTTCCTGCAATTAACAAAATTTAATTTTTCTTTATGGCTGAAAAAAATTCCATTGTATGTCTACACTGTGTTTTTTTATCCATTCCTCAGCTGACGGACCCCTAGGTTAGTTCCATAGGTCAACTGTTGTGACCAGTGCTGTTGTAAACATGGATGTATCTCTGTGATGTGTTCACTTGGAGGTCTTTGGGTAAATGCCTGGGTGTGATATTAGCTGGTCACATGGGAGATCTAGCTTTTAATGATCCTCCATTCTGACTCCTCTCCTGACTGGACTGGTTCACATTCCCATCCCTTACAGTGAGTTACAGGACCCCAGGTGGGTCGTGGCCCACAGTTTAAGAAGCAATGGAGCAGTGAGGCATGAGATAGAATGTGACAATAATGACAGTGGGAAGTGGGGTGCCACAGGAGAGGAGGGAGAGCCCATGCATATGGAGTCCTGGGGAGCCAGGGCTGTGCTTTACAATGCTTATCTAAGTAAAACAGGAGAGAAGTGGGGCCTCCCAGTACAGGCAGAAAGCATAGCTCAGTATTTCAAAACCTGAATAAACTGCTATGGTTGGAGGGAACAAGACATGTGCTCGTTTCTGACAGAGATTAGTCACACACACACACACACACACACCACACACACACACACCACACACACACACACCACACACACACACATACACACACGCCACACACACACACCACACACACGCCACACACACACACAGACACACACACCACACACACACCACACACACACAAATGAAGGAGCAGATTATGCTGGCCTCTTAGGTGCTTGCTAAGTGTGTTTGAGTGTGTGAATGGCAGAGTCATTTAAGGGACCTCACAGGGTGGAGTCTGCCACTATTACCCATATGCCTTGATTTGCTCACTTGGCCTTCTAGAAGCTTAGTTTTTCTCACTAGGAAAAAAATAAGTTGAATCCAGCATTTTTTTTGTTGTTGTTCTTGTAAATAATTCCATTGTTCTTATGCCAAGAATGACCAAAATGAATGGACGGTTCAAGTGTTTTTGCTTTGCAGTAGCCGAATGTCAGCACCCGGAGACGTTTGTATGGCTTTTGAACTATATATTTAGTTTATCTCTCGGGAAAGTAAACCATCACTTTGTGGTTTGGACTTGGGCCCTTCGTTTCACGGGCACATAAGAAACAGCCTGGCTTCCAAAACCCTCACCTAACTCTTTCCAAATAATGATCAAACCGTGTTTGCAGGCCCATTTATAATTTGCGTGGGATATTTTTTCTGTTGTAATTCGGAAAAGCAAAGGAAAAAACTTGGCGGATTATTGCTCAGTCATTAGCTCAGCCAGGTAGCACTTGAGCAGTTTAGAGTCAATCAGCCGACTCGCATCGGCTAGTCAGTTACCTTGTGATTTTCCAATTTTGCAGTCATAGCAGTTGGAGACGTAAGTAATTAATACATCTAAATTACCAGCGCTTGCAGGGTTGCAGCCAGTTGCGCGGAACTTCTAAACCTGATCGACAGTCATACAGTTTAACTTTTCTTCCCGAGACTTGATAGTTCCACTATTTTCTTGAAGTTGAGAGGGCTGCTTCTCGGTTTCATCCACACCTGATGAAACAGTGAGGAATAATCCCAGCCTCCCCTCCTTCATGGCCTCCCTTGGCTGAAAAGCAGGACCAGACCACGCGAACCAGAAAAACTGCTAACGGTTTGCAGCGGCGGAGGTCCGGAAAGGATGAGAAGGCAAACGGCAAAAGAAAGTAGGGAGGTGGGAGAAGGAGGAGGGGGAAAAAAGCAGAACAAGTCAGAAATGTTAAAAGCAAATTAACAGGATAAGCGGCAGTGGCCTCCTTTTCACCCGGTAGCTACAGGTAAAATTCCTTGAGCCCTGCCTGCTCTTGTTCAGGTGCCCTCTGATCTCCCCCGTAACCTTCTACTCCCTGCGCTGGCAGGACACAAAAGCAAAGGTCAAAGGTGAATGGCTTTCCCACTATCTTGCAACATTTTTTTCTCCTTCTCCATCTTTCAGTTACAGTTTCGGAAACCTTAAGGCCAAACCCAGTCTCTACAGTCAGGTCTCTCATCTCGGCTTCTCCCCATTGTCCTTGTATTCTAGAACATTCTTCCATGACATCTTTTCTGCCACCCTGCTTTGTTTTCTTCACTTGGCTTGCTGCCAACCTTTCCAGCTACGACTTGTTTAAAATCCCTGTCTTTCGAAAGACTGTCATCACAAGTCTCATCTAAATATAAACGCTATACCATAAGTCCTTTATCTCAGAAATGTCACCAGTCCTCTGTTTGATTTAATCCCACCGTGTCCTGTCTTGATTTATATCGAATTATCGGTGGACAAAATCCAAGCCCGGCTTGGCCTCTTTCAAATGGCTGAGTGGCTGTGCTTACATGGCTTCCACAGTGCTGGACTGGGTTCTAACTTCCCCAGGCTTGCCTATCAGAGTCACCCTGGGCTTTTGTGCAGAACCTACAGCTTATGTTCAGACCTGCATGGAACACACTCCTGGAAGCTGCTCTCCCCAAAGTTCATAACGGTGTGAATATGAGGGCTCCCGTTCTCAGCCAACACTTTAGCTGAGCCTGACTTGTTTAAGCAAGTGCTGTCCAGGCTTTCTTCCTCCCCTCGGTGTGACTTGTGACCAACAAATAGTTTTACAAGAGAAGCAGCCCACAGTCCTGCTGGTCTTGGTTGGCTATTGCTGGAGTTCCTAAGGAAATAGTCCAAGATTGTTCACCCACATGCCAACAACAGAAAATTTGCCCTTTAGTAATCTGTATGAACCTACTGGTCTAGGAATTGAGGACATGTTCCATACATCTCCTGCTGAGCCCGAGTCCATCCATGTCCCACCTCTATCAGCCCTGCTCTCTAAGAACTTACTTGTGTGATCAAAGATCATAAATGTTTCATCTCCCCTTGAGTGCAAGAACTTTGTCTTGGGCAAAAAGAACTACACCCATTTTACATTCTCCAAAGTCACTCCCAACACAACAACAATTACTTTAGTGGCTCGTTAAATGAATATGAAATGAATACATAGAGAACTGAGAACTTTTCATGCTTGGAATATCAGTCATCTATGGAAATACAAATTTAAACAAGATACATTGCTGCCCTGGGTACACTCTTTGTAGGAATAGGGGGCAGACAAGCAAGGAGCCGGCATATGAAACTGTAATGGACAGGAAATGGCATGGTATCCTTGGGCTAGGACCTCAGGCAAAGATCAGTGAATCTGAAGGATAAAGGGTGTCTGAGACTCCACTCAGACCTAATGTGTTCTGGCATTTTCTTTCCCTGCTGAGCTCCTGTTCTTAGAGTCCTTCCATCTAACCAGCTGCCAAGATACCTGGAGAGAAAGCAGGGTCTGCATATTGATGCATTTGGTTGGCCTCAGGATGTGTTCAGACCCAAAGTCTCTACCTCTGCTCCACATCAGCTGCTCAGAGGAATGAATGAAAATGGTTGCCTTATGTCAAAACTGTAAGGCCACAGTATGTCACAGAATGAGCTGATATGGGATTTCCCTCTGTATGCTGTGATTACCATTAATGAATAAAGAAACTGCTTTGGACCTATAGCAGGGCAGAACTTAGGTAGGTGGGGAAAACTAAACTGAATGCTGGGAAAAAGAAGGACAAAGTCAGAGAGAAGCCATGTAGCCCCACCAAAGACAGATGCCAGACCTTTATCTGGTAAGCCACAGACATGTGGCAATACACAGATTAACAGAAATGGGTTAAGTTAATATGTAAAAGTAATTCAATAAGAAGCTAAAGCTAATGGGCCAGGCAGTGATTTAATTAACACAGATTCTGTGTGATTATTTCGGGGCTAAGCAACTGGGAACTAACTAGCTACAAATTGGCACCCATGTGGCCAACTAAATCCTAGTAAAAGCTAAGAAAGCTTAGAAAGGAATTCTATACACAGAAAAACAAAGTTTAGCCACATTCTATTTTTGGCTGGCGGTGTGTGGCAGCTCCCTTAAGAGAGGTTTTCCTGATTCAGCAGTAACAGAAAAAGAAAGCCATGCCATTTTGAAATGCTGACTTTCTGGGCCATGCTGCCAGTGCAAACTGGCTCTTTCAGAAGGCCGAACATTTAAATGGGGTTTGTAAGCAGCATGTTACAAACTACTTAATGGCTCAACATAGACACGCTAGATACTTGGAACTGGGGCAATGCGCACAGCTTGCAGAGGACTTTCCACCATATTGGACTGTTGGAGCAAGCAGGCAGTGCCGTATTTCCCCTAGCAATGGTGCCACTTAAGTTCATAAGAAGTTCTTAGCATTTTAAAGAAGCACTTCTGGACAGGAAATAATTACAGATATACAATAAAGACAAATTCAGGTTTAAAAAAGACCTCTAAATGAGACACAGTGTGTTTAAAAAATGTACACAGGCTTCAGAGAGAGAAGAAAAAGCGTACAGAGAGTTATAAAAAGCAGTAAATGGTTTATAAAAATGAAACTCAATCTTTAAAGAGACAGAGTACAAACAGTCATAGATTAGGGGAGTAAAGATAATAAAGTAAATATTAAAAAGTAATAGAGTAAAAACAAGCCACATAAAGATGGAAAATTCACAGAGAGTCTGGATTATGTATACTATTGTGTTTTCTTTGAATTTTTTGACTGTGAAGGAGCTAAGTACAAAGAGATAGTTCTTTGAATGGGCTGCTAAGCTAAACCAACATAAAGGTATCATGACTTCAGAATTTGGGTCTAAGGAAAAGTTGCTTTGGAAAAGAGGTTCTGCTTTTGTTTCCATAGAAGATAAGGATCTGTGGATTTCTTCTAGACTAATGTGGTTTTATGGACCAAGACCCACTGAAAGGTTATTGTAAATGCCTCCCCAAATATTTCACCCAATAAACAGCAGGAATCAGTTTAGAGAAGAATATTCCCATATTTCCAAATATTGTTTATAAATATTTGTTTACATTTAGAGGGGAATATATTATAGAGATTTGAATTGGTATGAATATTGGTTAATTGATACAACTTTAGGTATTATGATTGTGCAGCTCATTTAAAATGTAATGTATAATTAAGAAATATAGGTTAATAGATAATTATCTATAATAGTCATGTTTGTAGTCATGTTAGTTAGGTTTTCTATATATAGAGAGATATATTTCAATTAGATAGGTATTTTCAAATCTTTCAGAGACCTTTAGAATGAGACACATCTGCTCCTGGCAGCACCAATCACTTCAAGAGGAAGATGGGCATCAAAGAGGTTCCTCATGGAGTTTGTTATCCATTTTGGCAAGAAACTACTCTTGCCTCAGCTGCTTGATGAACTAGACATGCAGGAGAAGCAGAGAAATGACTGCTGAACTTGCCTAAAGGTGAGACCATCCTTCAGGGTTGCTGTTTCATGAAAGAGTCTGCATGACATTCTGTAGGACACAGAAGAAAGTGACTGGCAAATTGCCAGTATAGGCAGAACTTCCTGCTATATGGAAAAGTCCACTGGATACTATGGGCCTGTAGGCTGAATATGGATGTCCCGATAGAACAGAAGATCTTTCAGTGACTGTCCAGGCAGTAAGATGTCTCTGCCCAGAACACTTTCTAGGACCCCAGTAATGCAGGTGCTATGGCCAATTAACAAATAGGGTCTTATGGAATTTAAAAATTTATGTACAACAAAAATCACCATCAACAGAGTGACTACTCAGCCTGCAAAATGGGGGGAAATATTTACTCCAGTTATGTAACTGGTAAATGGTTATTGTCTAAAGCAGTGGTTGTCAACCTTCCCAATGTTGTGACTCTTTAACACAGTTCCTCATGTTGTAGTAACCCCAACTATAGTAGGAGGCCACTTCTTTGTTCCCAGCTGCTCAGCCCTGAAATAACCACACAGAAACTGTATTATTTAAATCACTGCTCACCCAATCACTTAATTGTGTTACTAACTAGCTTTTACATCTAGAACCAGCCCATTTCCATTCTTTTATATTTTACCATAAGGCTCGTAACCTACCAGCAAGGTTCTGGCTGGTGGCTTGCATCTGTCTCCAACAGTGGCTCCATGGCTTCTCTTCACTCTGCCTTCTTTCTCAGAGCATTCAGTTTAGTTTTCCCTACCTAGCTCTACTCCACCCTATCACAGTCCAAGGAAGATTCTTTATTCACTAACCAATAAAAGCAACACATATATAGAAGAACCTCCCAAACCACCCAACCATAAAATTATTTTTGTTGATCCTTCCTAACTGTAATTTTGCTACTATTATAAATAATAATGTAAATATCTGTGTTTTCCAATGGTCTCAGATGATCTATGTGCAAAAGTCATTTGACCACTATAAATGATCTAGAATATACTGAACAAAATCAAACAAACAAGAACAATTTAAACACCAAGAGGATGTAGATGTCCTTATGTATGGTGTGGATATTTTATTACCATTGATTAATAAATAAGCTACTTTGGCCTGTGGCAGGGTAGAATATAGCTAGGTGGGAAATCCAAGCAGAGAGACAGAGAGAAGGAAGGTGGAATTGGGGAAATGCCCACAGCCACTGGAGGTGTAAGATACCAGAGCATTACTGGTTTAAGCCACTGGGCACATGGCAATATACAGATTATTATAAATGGGTGGATTTATATGTAGAGCTAGCCAGTCAAAAGCCTGAGCCATTGGCAAAACAGTTATAATTATACTAAGTCTGAATGATTATTTCCTAAGTGGCTGTGGGGACCAGTGGCTAGGAGGGAAATCAATCCAGCAGGATAGGATGAAACAGAGCAAAGTCTCCAGCTACACTTGGCATACCAACGTGGGACTCTTGAGTTTCCATATAAGATCCAAAAAATAAAAGGGGGAGGAGAGGGAGTGGTTCCAACACAGCATGGCAGATTCCTGCCATAAAGGCCTAAGTCACGAACAAGGCCACACCAGTTTGGAGTTATGATTAATAGGGTGTTATTTATTTAAAGGGGAAAAAACTTACAGATCACCGTCTCAGACAACAGCTATCTGCACAACCAGGAAGGGAGTCTAGTCTCCAGCAGAGCAGGAAGTGAAGAGAGCGAGCAGAGGAAATAGCCGCTTTTTTAAAGGGAGAGAGGCCACGCCCCAATGGGCTGGTATCACAGCAGCTATTGGTTGGAGGGGCAGAAGGACCTCCCGCAACACCTCCCCCTTTTGTTTAAGTAAGAGAGTTCTAAACCTACTATGAAATTATATCAAATAAGTACAAATATCCTATTCTAACTAGCTTAGGTCTTGTATAATAAATAACTGGCCAAGTCGTGAGAAAAAAGTAACTACATTTATATAGTCTTCAACCCCATCAAAGATCTGAGAAGGGGAATAATGTTACCTGGGTAATTAGGAAGTTCAGTAAAACAACTTCCAAAACATGCAACAAATCACAGAGACA